>NC_051183.1:19780302-19868059 GCF_013339695.2 Rhipicephalus sanguineus | reverse complement strand
GACGCGCTAGCACCGCGACACCGTTTCGTGCAATAAACCTTTATTCCTCCTCCTTCTTTGGTACTGTGGGGGGCCAGACCTCTAATTCTCTTGTCGTCGGACTAAAAAAGTGATCTGCCTTGTCTGTGCGTGAGAAAGAAAGAAAGGAAGAAAGAAAGGAAGAAAGAAAGAAAGAAAGAAAGAAAGAAAGAAAGGAAAGAAGAAAGAGGAAAGAAATACAGAAAAGAAAGAAAGAAAGAAAGAAAGGAAGAAAGAAGAAAGAGAAGAAAGAAGAAGAAAGAAAGGAAGAAAGAAAGGAAGAAAGAAGAAAGAAAGGAAGAAAGAAAGAAAGAAGGAAGAAAGAAGGAAGAAAGAAAACGAAAGAAAGGAGAAAGAACGAAAGGAAAGAAAGAAAGAAAGAAAGAAAGAAAGAAAGAAAGAAGAGAAAGAAGAAAAGAAAAGAAAGAAAGAAAGAAAAGAAAGAAAGAAAGAAGGAAGAAAGAAAGAAGAAAGAAGAAAGAAAGGAAGAAAGAAAGAAGAAAGAAAGAAAGGAAGAAAGAAGAAAGGAAGAAAGAAAGAAAGAAAGGAAGAAAGAAAGAAAGGAAGAAAGGAAGAAACGAGAAAGAAAGAATAAGAAAGAAAGAAGAAAGAAAGAAAGAAAGGAAAGAAGAAAGAAAGAAAGAAAGGAAGAACGAAAGAAAGAAGGAAGAAAGAAAGAAAGGAAGAAAGAAAAGGAAGAAAGGAAAGAAAGAAAGGAAGAAAGAAAGAAAGAAAGAAAAGAAAAGGAAGAAAAGAAAGAAGAAAGAAAGGAAGAAAGAAAGAAAGAAAGAAAGAAAGAAGGAAGAAAGAAGAAAGAAAGAAAGAAAGAAAGAAGAAGAAAGAAAGGAAAGAAGAAAGAAGAGAAAGGAAGAAAAGAAAGGAAAGAAAGAAAGAAAAGAAGAAAGAAGAAAGAAAGAAAGAAAGAAAGAAAAGAAAGGAAGAAAGAGAAAGAAAGAAAGAATAGGAAAGAAAGGAAGAAAGAAAGGAAAGAAAGGAAGGAAGAAAAAGAAAGAAAGAAAGAAAGAAAAAGAAAGGAAGAAGAAAGAAGAAGAAGAAAGAAAGAAGAAAGAAAGAGAAAGAAGAAGAAAGAAGAAAGAAAGAAAAGAAAGAAAGGAAAAGAAAAAAAAAAGAAAAAAAAAAGAAAAAAAAAAAAAAAGAAAAAAGAAAAAAAAAAAAAAAAAAAAAAAAGAAAGAAAGAAAGAAAGAAAGAAAGAAAGAAAGAAGAAGAAAAGAAAAAAAAGAAAGAAAGAAAGAAAGAAAGAAAGGAAGAAAAAAGGAAAAGAAAGGAAAGAAAGAAAAGAAAGAAAAGAAAGAAAGAAAGAAAGAAGAAAGAAAGAAAAAAAAGAAAGAAGAAAGAAAGAAAGGAAAAAGAAAAAAAGAAAGAAAAAAAGAAAAAAAGGAAGAAAGAAAAAAGAAAAAAAGAAAGAAAAGAAAGAAAGAAAGAAAGAAAGGAAGGAAGAAAGAAAGAAAGAAAGAAGGAAAGAAAGGAAGACGCTGCTCCTTTCTGCTCCCAATAAATTCACTGAAATTCTTTCATGAGCGTGCTGCTCTAAACTTGCATATATACTTGCATCTACACTTGCATATTTTGCTCAATTGAAAGAACGCGATTATGGAAATAAAAAGAAGTGTAACACTGCTATAATAATCTTTGAAGCGATTAAAATAGCAGTGAATGAACTTTTTTTTGGTAAATTGAACATAAGTTGGAGTACCAGGATTTTAAACCTTGTCATTCAGAATTAAGTAAATATATTATCATTCTTGAAAGTACCCGAATTATTACATCGAAAGCAGATAAAACTAAGCTGATGCATCATAAAGAGCTCATATGAACACTTAGAAGCTCTGTTGCGAAGCCCTCACGTAAACGCTTTTAGAATTTTAATTCGTCCATGAAATAGAAAATCTGAAGAAACGAACCTTATATCACCGTGATATTCCGATTCAGTGGATGATTACTTTAAAACTACATGCCACAGTTTTTCAGACATCACGCGCATTACCCGTTTTTGTAAAAAAATGGTCAGGTTCTTCGTACACTTCTGAGCGTGTCTGAAACCTTCGAAAGCTCCAACTTTTCGTCAGAGAAAATATTAAGCATATATTTGACGGCATCTAGGTATTCATTGTAGTACTTGCGCGAAAACAAACATGGACGGGGACATTCTTTACAGTGACCATGCACTGTAAAGAATGTGGGTGCATACCTCAGTCTGGAGGCACTGGCATTCTGTTCAAACACCGGAACAAGACTGCGAGGGAAACAGTTGAGGCGCTTTGGATTGATAGAATAAAAGACAGGTGCATCAGCCATCCGTCTGTTGCTTTACTAGATAAGGAGATTTCGCTGCTGTCCGCGTATCTTTAATGCCGTTCCTTTTCATTTTGTCAATGTAGATGCCTTTGATGGTTTTTTTTTTATTTTTTTTCGTGTGTGTGTGTGTGTGTGTGGACGCGATGATCTCGGGAATTGTGGTCTATTGATCGTTATATGCGCGGATGGTGTGTGCTCTCTGGCGGAAGCGCGCAGATCACGTCGGGCTTTTAAGCAAACGTTTTTTTTTTTTTCAAAAATAAATCAGTTGTTAGATTGCGCTTGTCCGTGTGTCTCCTTTCTTCGTCCCCGTTTGTTTTCGCGGAAGTACTACAATGAATTCCTTCCAACTAGGCCGGCTAGCAGTTTTGCTTCAGTTCATCTAGGTATATTAGTGAAGTCAGTCTCCAAGATGCGTATATTACTATCAAATGGAAAGCTTTGTGAATTGAGTCTCTGCTTTCTGGAATTCTTAGAATTTGCCTTTCTTTTTCAAACTCAAAAATATCTCATTGAACTCGACCAAGCGCTTGTCCTTGGTAACCACCCTTGCTTTTCACAAATATCTTAAGGATGTAGAAGTTGACCCCAGAATAAAGCTTGCTATCAACAGTGCCGAGGGCCCATTTTATCACCATGGATACAGTGCATATATCAGCATGCAGATTGGGCAAATAAGCTTAAATGCAATAAGTACACGCGGGATGCAATAACAAAATAACTATGCCACGACGTTTCACCATCAACCTACGTTTTGTTCAGATCCTTGTAGTTAAAAAAGAACATTCCATTATAAATGCACGAGTTATAAAACATCAGGCTTCGGGGATTTTCTTAGGGAACCAAGCATGAGCGACTTGTGAAACACCAAGCCTTAACCTGAAAGGTTATCTACGCAAACCTAGGGTGGTCAGTACAGTGATTTAGGCTCATTAATATGTATACCTGCATTGTGTATGAATTTCGCTGGTTACTTTGTCTCTACAGCCACATGAACAACTTAAACCATGAAGAAAGGCTGCATGTGAAATAAGATGAAACATTTCGCTTATGATGCAATGTCAAGGGGTGATTCAGTATTAACATATTTCGAGTATGCGCATCCGCAGTGCGCGGAACTCTTGCGCGCGGGAAATATTGGCTTTTGTTTGAAATGCATATTGAAAGGGTTCGCAGCGGAAGCACGGTAGTGTTGAAGGAAAGGTTTTTGAAAGCGAGGAACGGAAAGCAAAGAGGGACGACACGACACTAGCCCAAATAGCCGTTCTTCTTCTTTTGTTTGAAAGTTTCGTGCCCGGTTTGTACCGTCGATAAGCCGGGCGAGGTAAAGGCTCTTTTAGAATATTTCTATTCTTTCGATGATAGCGTACTACAATCATTCGGACGTTATTCTATTTAGTTCGTGCATGGGCACATCTGTGACACTTTAGAGTGCAGTAACACTCATAACACGCGAGGTGTTCTTCAAACGCCAATGCACATTAATAGAACTCAGAAGTTTCGCCCTTCTGCAATGGAAGGAAGGTACTAAGGTAAGAACAGATGTGCATTATTACACAAAGTGAGGTTACCATTCCTTGACGCCTGCTCGGGTCAAGATGGCATCATGAAGGACAGTCTGACGACGTCTCAAACGCGAAAGCCACCTTCTTTTTCTTCTTAGACGATGTTATTGCATTGTACGAAACAGTGTGGAAGAGAGAAGAGGGAGAAAGGAAAGACAGGGAGGTTAACCAGAAACAGTCTCCGGTTTGCTACCCTGCACGTGGGAAGGGGAAAGGGGATGTAAAAGAATGAAAGAGAAACAGTTCATACTAAATTTATGAGCTCGACTTGAAGACTCAGAATTGTCATTTGGATCAGGCTAAGCATTCAGCAAGGGCCACTGAGGCCTGGACTGGGGACTTGCCACTCCTCTACCTCTATAATTTATTGAATGAAGTTTGAAGTTAATGAATCAATCAAATCGACGTAATAATGTTGTTCCCATCTTCATCAAGATATTACGCGTGGAGAAACAGAGAGAAGTGAGGCTATACTTACGTATATGGTGTAATAATAAAAGCAGTATATTCAGAGATCGAAATGGTCACCAGCTCTCTTTAGGGCTTCAAATGACCTTCTTTGTCAGTCTCTCTAGACGCCTCATACTGAGCCACTGCTTAAAATGCCTGCTGCATGTACAAAACAACAGTGTGCTTCTTATACGCCGGTCACCTCACTACTATTGCCTTCATTATAATGAGTAGTGGGGTGTTGCAGAACGCTCGTGTGACTTTGAAGATAACTGATCGTCTGTAACTACTCTGTGCTGCGTACGTGAATTGTGGATCACAGGAACTAATGCATTCTCAGTCTCTCCCTCTTACGCCCTCGCCCCCTCCCAACGTATATGGGAAGCAAGCTAGGAAAAAAAGCCTGGTTAATGTCTCTGAATAATTATCTACCTCTCCTAGAGGCGCGATGTCTCGAAAGCAATGCTCGCGAAGTCATGCTGGTAAGTAAGGTAAAAAGTTGGGCGAGTTGGTGTTGGTTCATGACACACGGAAGGGCGCGATAATACGGTACACAATGAAGAAGATGGACATTGTGTACATTCTTCATTGTGTACCGTATTATCGCGCCCTTCCGTGTATCATGAAGTCATGCTGGGTTTTAGTCAAGCCATGACTACACCAGTCCACAAAGGTTGCGCCTAATAGCCAGTACGTGTCAATTGCGGTCGACATGTTTCCGAATAGTGTAAAGAAAATATTTCCCATCGAAACGAGCAGAAGACACGAGATCGCTGAGGTTAATAAAGGCGGCCGCCACTGCTTACCTGGGAGTAGAGACCTAATCCCACTGAAACCTAGAATACGCAACCTTTCCCTTTCGCAGTTGGGAGCCGCTCTTTCCAGCGTAGCCATGTACGACCAGCGAAACACAGCACACCGGGGACGCCAGACCGCAGAAACGAATGGGGCTCTGGAGTGAGGGCTAAATCCTGTGGGACTACATAAGCAAACACAGCAGATTAGGTTGTATATTACCACTTGCTACTACTACTATATTACTACTACTACTACTACTGAAGTACGAAAGAAGGGAAATTGCCCAAGGGGCTCGTTTTTGTGTATTATACACAACTAGTGATGCCGACAGATAACTAGCCCAAGGAAATCAAAGGGGACATTATTCGTGGTTTCTTAATTGTATTGTAATGACTCTTACCTAAACTGAAAGAAATTAAAGTGCAAGAAAAATCACCCTTTCCGTCGGTGGTATCCCGACCCACAACCTTCGAATTGTGCGTCGTACTACTACACTACTAAAGAACGCGGGAACCGATATTTGCTTTCTGCTCAACCCACAATCGTTGCGTCGCCTCTTGTACCGCCTAGCAACGCACTTACATCCGAGTGCTACACATACGCACGAAGTTCCTCGCGCTTGATCCTGCTAGCGTTATTGGCTGCACTGGCCAGATCCGCCTTTTTTCCGCGACCTGGCGTTGACGAAGAGTAATTAAGCCGAAGAAAATTTGCAATTACGGCTCGAGATAAGTCTGTGGTAACTTAGCGTCTGCGCTTAGCGTACGTAAGCCTGGGATTAGAGTTTCTGAGGCGGAAAGTTCTCTCGCATTAAAAGTAGCGCCAAATGACATTTCGTGCAGCTTTCGATTCTTTTTGGGCTGGTTTGATTAAAAGCATGCGACAACAAAACCGCTACGCGCAATCAGGAGTGCTTCCGCATTCTGAGGATCCTGTGGTCTCTCCCAGAATTTCGTGGTATTTTTATTACTGGGAAGCCAACGGAGATTACGAGCCTCTGTTAGGCTCTATCTAATCAATCTTCTGGTGTCGTCAAATGGGGATGGGGGGGGGGGGGCATACTTAACGAACAACGATTGTGGTTCTGTTGATGGTGTTCTATTCGCTCACTCACGTATCTCCATACTGCTAAAAAAATGTCAGTTCCACCGCAGGGGTAACGCAATGAATGCGATAGCAACCATTTAGAATGCTATACGAAGTAAGACCAGTAGCTCACTCCTTTAGGAAACGAAGCTGCTGTAGCAAGCGAAGTCACCTTCGTGCTGTCCATGGCTTCAACGCAAACTTTGCGATGAGAGTACAACACGCACAAAGCTTTGAGCCCTCTGCTGGTTGCCTCTAAAGATACGCGAAACGACCAGAACGGCCGCAGGTTACCACGCCTGGTGTGTCAAAGTACGCATTTCTTGCCAGCAACCCCGCCCCCCCTCTCGGCTCTTATCTACATGGGCATTTCACGCGATGGAGATGGTGTTCGCATTTCATCTCTGCCTGAGTGGCGTTAGTCGTAAACGCTTGAACGCTTTCAGTCGCACGTAGAACATGCGAGGCGGGGGCGATGTTGTCAATGTAGACTTTATACAAGACATGACGGCGCCGGTAACGACTCCGGCAATAATGCACCTGGAGAGTACATATTGTTACGGGGAAGAAACTATATACACAGGTATATTAAACAGGAAAGTCGTACAACGCCGCCGGAGTCCAAGTGCGCTCCGCTGTGCACTTCGTCGTCGTCATGGTGTGTCATCCTCGCCCGAGACAATGTAAATGTTATCGCAATAAAAAATCTTCCATCGCATAACCAGAACAGTGACGCGGTATTTGGTGCCATTCCATGCTCAGTACTTTGCAAAGCATCATTTCAAACGGACATTATGAGGTGGCAATAAAATCTCCTTTCGAGGTAAAAAAGCACAAATTAGTTTGTTGGCTCTCTGCTACGACCTCATAAGAAAAAAAAAGCGAAAGAAATCATGACAATGACCTCTATGGACATGTCCTGCGATAGTATCTTAGCGACAGTTCCACAAAGTTTGCTTAAGCTCGACGGATTTTGCTACATATATTGAACACACAGATTTTGCTTACTTCACTTCGATCTTTTCTCCCTTCATGGGAATCTCTATATTGATAATGTAGCGATATAAATCAACATAACAACCCATGGAACAGGGGTTGATACCTCTAATAAAAGTCACAACGATTTTGTATAATTGTGACCAGTAATGCGGAAGAAAGGAAAGCTTGAACTCTCGCTTTAGTGAATGGCTCTTTTGCAGAGTTCCGAAGCACGCTATAATACTGAAAATAATCACATTAATCAATTAATATCAACATGCCCACATGGGAACAATGAGTGATCTAACTGTATGTGTTGTGTGTTCCCATTCCTTGCATGCGTAGCCGTTCATATGCGCTACAATTTTATTCAGCGATTAATCAGAGGTCACTGTATGTTTCATATTAATGAGTTGTTCCGTAGAATGAAACAGCTACTTTCGCTACACCACATCCCTTCTCCTCCATCCGTCACGACCGGCCGATCGGGGCAATAAAGTAGGCGCAGCGCCCTTGCGGAACACTCAAGAAGCGTGCGGAATAGAACAAAACAAAATCTGAATGGTATTCCTCAAGCAATAGTGCCAGGGAGAAGTTTCAGAACTCCAATAAAGGTTTGATTGGGTCTAGTGGGTACATAACTTTAGAGGGGAAGACTTGGGTGCAAACCCACACGGACCACAACGAAGAGATGAGAAGCGTCAGTGCCTGTCTCATGTTTTCAGGACTCGCCCCATGCGTCTACGAACGCCCATACAAAGTATGCGACGGGTCCGCGTATTTAGAGCACACGAATGTATTCGAGGACTGCTCATCATTTGTTCTCACTAAGTTGGTCTGGTACTCGAGAAAAATGTATATATATATCTCTCTCGAGTTTCATGTCCCACCACTTCGATAACATTATAGTGAGGAATTCGGTAGCAAGGAACTTAACATTCAACGCCGGAAGTTCTTGAAGGTGCGCCTAAAACAATCCACGAAAGCGTTTCTCTCATTCAGTTCCTTTAGAAACCTGGCTGATACCAATCGCCAAGCTCGATGTGCGAGCCCTGCGTCGTTGTCCCAAATATACTGCGGCACTAAGATACAATGGATGGATGGATGGATGGATGGATGGATGGATGGATGGATGGATGGATGGATGGATGGATGGATAAAGAACTTTATTGTTTGTCTGGCAGATTAATGGCCCGGGCTCAGGTCTTCCATGTCGGGAGTCCAGCACTAAGGTCCAAAGCACAATAAAGGCTCTAACTGAACTCCAGTAATCATAGAAGCTGCTTCATTGCGAAAACGTTTTGCTGAGTCTTTTTAGACGAGGTCAAGCGAAGCCGCAAGGAAATTTGGGAGAACGTTCCTAAAGCACTAAAAAAATTAAGAAGTACTAATGTACAATGTGATGGCCTACTTTTCATTAGAAAAAAAAACATATTGACTACGCGCTCAGTGAAAGAAAAATATTAGCTGTCAACGAAGTATCTTCATTGTAGCGTCTGTGCGAATACAAGCGTATGAAGATTTTCTTGAATGAAGCCGTCTATAGGTTTCGTGAATCAGTCCCACGGAAGCTCGCGGGATGAAGAAGGGACCATGAAAGAAATGAATTGTCGCCTGCCCATTTGTATGATGCATTATTATTGGGGTCAATTCAGAATACAAGCTCATAGCTCAGAACAAATATTTATCATTGTACATGCACAGCTCTTCAAGAGAGTCGACATATCTCCCAGGTCATCACAAAAGAGAACCAAGTATACATGAAGATGCTAAATTCGATAAAAATATTGTTCACATTGTGATTATCAAGCGGTATTCTTGGCTACGTATCGTAACCCGCCCGCAAAATATTTCTGAAACGTGGGCTCCACTGAAAATGCAAATTTCTGCTCTGTTAGTGCACAGCGCTTCTAACCTAGCAGGTAGCAGCAGAGGTCGCAAGAACTACTACAGGCTGGAACATCTCTTTGGAGGCTATGTTCTCAGACAAAGCGGATATATATCTTTCTCGGAATTTTCGTGATACGAAAGTTCTTCGGGGGGGGGGGGGGGAGTACTTTCGTGTTTATGCAGCATTTGTTTGTGCAAACGTAACTGTCGTTTACAGTATAGGACTTAAGAGGCAATTTGCAAGTGTCTAATGATAGGCTGTGGCAGCATGTTAGCGAACTTTTGTTATGCGCGGATATTTTGTTTGTGTGAATATTTGTGTTTTGTCAACTTGTCTGTTGAGTGCACCGTTATCTGTACGGAAGAATCGGGACTAAGTGCTTGAGTTTTCGTCCATGTGGGTGCTTGTATAGTTTTGTGCTTGTTGACTACTTTGCGATGGCAACTGCTGCGCAAGAGAAGAGGAGTGGCCGGCGCCGCACAAGGCAACCAGCCTTTTATATTCGTTTAATAAAAAAATACAAGTGCCGGTCAGTTGCAATGGCCGAGCAGAAACGTAGGACGATTTCTGAATAAAGTGCAACGACGCTGAAAGTGGGGCGAGTTTGTAGAGTTCAGTGTGAGAAGGTATAGAAGTGTTCCACATGAGCGAAATAGGAGGGCTTATCAATAAGCCAGCCGTCCATCCCTCCTGTAGTGAGAAAGAAGCGGCTTCTTTAGTGCAAAAGCACTTCCACTACTTCAACCCTAACTATGGTGACTTATCGGATGTTAAGAAAAAACACAAACCCTCAGATAGATTTAGTGGGGCAATCGTGTTCCTTTATTGCTACAGCGGAAACATGTTGCCATTTATGTTCCGAGACATTGCTTGGGTAGGTAACCTCATGGCAAAATGAACACGGCCAAGAGGACGGGCACACAGTTTCTTTTTCTTTCTTTCCGTATGAACCAGCCTCTTCTACGCTATGCTGGTTTTGTCACTTCAGCTCTATCAAGATTGGTTTTTTGTTTGTTCCGTGAAAAGGCCTCAGAGATAAAGAAAGAACGCTGCCCAGTAAAATTAGGAGAGGATCAGCTTTCATGAAAGTGAGGGATCTTAAGAGAACTTGTGCTTCGCTTTGCTAAGAGTGGAGTGAACTGGCCTACGTCGAAGGTTCCATCTGAGACGGCCAACGCTTCAATACACGGGGGAACAAATTTAACGGTGAACTGGAAAGACGAGAATCACCGTGCGGCAGTTGAGCAGTACTGATCTAGTGCTCCCATAAAAAAGTCAGGCGTTCTATAAGGGAAGCGCTGTTCGGCATTGTCGCGATCGTGATTGGCCAGGGGAAGCGTGACTCCTACTCTGGGTAAACTGTTGGCGCTGATTGCCAGGCTCACACCACCTTCAGTAGCAATAAGATGCTCTCTAATATAACACTTGCTGCCCAGTTTTGTAGCTTAGCGACTAAGGCGCTGCCCTGCTGAGCCCGGGGACGCGAGTTTGGATCCCAAGCCACGGCGGCCGCATTTTAATATGGAATTGTAAGATTGCCCGTGTACCTATATATATATATATATATATATATATATATATATATATATATATATATATATATATATATATATATATATTATATATATATATATATATATATATATAAGTGTACGTTAAAGAACCTCCGGTTCTTCCTGACTCCTGATGGAATCCCGAATGACTAATAATGCTTTCACAAGAGTATCTAGGCCAACGAGTGTTATAAGGTTTCCATTTATCCTTGACCAGGGTTAAAAGAACTAAAGCGATGCTTTCATCTGTAGTGTCTCAATGGTCATTACTTGTGTTTAGCACCACAGTGATCACGGTGGAGTTTGAAATCGAAGGTACTGACTGAGGGGAAAAAAAGGCTCAAAGCTTGCACTCAGCCGCGCAAAGAGAGAAAAGGTTTATTATAGCAGAAATGCTGAAAGGTCGGCCTGAATCAATGTTCTGGCCTGCTACTCAGCAGTAGGAAAGGGGAGAGTGGTAGTATAGAGAGTGGAGAGAAGATGCGGATGATGATGATATAAAAGGGGCGACGAAGTAAGTCCTTGAATGTCCAAAAACTGTTTACAGTCTCTCGTCGAGCTCTGTATCGCGCAAAAACATGTTCAGCGCTTTCAGAATATCGCGCTGATGACATGGTGGTGGTCCCAACAGAACTTTTTCTGAAACTTGTTGCTTCGATGGTAACAAGACGGCCGCCATTGAATTTCTTTGCGTGAGGTATCGTGGGCAGACGCACAGGAGGTGTTCGATAGTCTCAGGAGTGCCACACATCTCGCAATTGGGACTGTTGGCACGGCCGATAAGGTGTTGGTAACGGCGAGTGAATGCCACACCTAGTCGTAGTCGGTGAAATAAGCTTGTAATACACCTTTTCATGGTTGGTGGGATTCTAACACTCATATTTGGGTCAAGTTCGTGAAGCCGGCGGTGACGATGGCTTGGTAAAGACCAATATGCTGCTGTAGTCTCACTCAGGAGTGTATACACTACGGTGTTAGTATCCGGTCGGGAAAAGGGGATAGCTAGTACTCTGGCGTTATCATGGGCCATCTTTGCCTCCGCATCGGCTTGCTCATTGCCTTGCAGACCGCAGTGCCCTGGAACCCACTGACACATGATACGATGGCCAGTTTTCAGGGCGACATCGTGTAATTCGGCCACTTCGTGAGCAAGTATGGAATACGGCCCTCGTTTAAGTGCTGAATCTATCACTTGGAGTGCTGGTTTACAGTCACAAAATATAGTCCATTGGTGAGGAGGTTGCGTCGATATGTAACGAATTACCTCGCGGATGGCTACAATCTCTGCCGCCGTCGATGTTGTTCGGTGGTCCAGACGGAAGCGTTCACTGGTCTTCAAACTTGGTATAACGAATGCCGCTGTTGACGCAGTGGGTAACACAGACCCGTCAGTA
This sequence comes from Rhipicephalus sanguineus, assembly GCF_013339695.2. NCBI lineage: Eukaryota > Metazoa > Arthropoda > Arachnida > Ixodida > Ixodidae > Rhipicephalus > Rhipicephalus sanguineus. The sequence continues at coordinate 19,856,009 of NC_051183.1, read as the reverse complement.
AAAACATGCACAGAATTGGCATATTCTGTAGATATATATGATAACGTTAATTGTTTGAGGCCACATAAAGGTATGCGCGACTTTTTACCCACTCCTGGAATGGATAGGCGCACTTTAGGTCTTGATAAAATCCATGCTGGTATCTCTGCAACTTTTGCGGGAGCGAAGCCTGAGGGAATGATGTTCTCATGGCGTGAGATGATTTCTGCAAAAGTGCTGTCCGGTCGGTGGGTGTGGATCGTTGCCAGAGGATGACGTTCATGCCGCGTCAATAGTCGGAGATAAACTCAACGGTTCGCATGAAAGATAACTATCCATGGGAGTTATGCGTGCTTCCGCAATAACTCCTAATGTTGACGTACATCGCGGTACGCCAAGACATGTCCTCAATGCCTGAGCTTGCAAAATTTCTAATGTACGCAGGCAGGACGGGCGTAAGTTTGTCATAACAGGTAAGCTGTATCGTAGGTAGCTTACGAAAAGTGCCTCATACAGCTGAAGTAACGACCTCTCTGATGGGCCCCATTTCGTGCCTGCTATATATCTAAGCATGTGTATGAAGCTGCTTAGTTTGGATCTAAGCATCGACACGTGCTTCGACCAGGACAAGTTTCGGTCAATCATCACTCCTAAGAATCGATGATGTGTTACATATGGTACGGAAGTGCCATCAATTATGATTTGGAAACGATGCATTGTTTTGCGTGTAAATGCGAGGGCCGCACACTTTGCTGTCGCCAATTGTAGACCTCGCGAACGCAAATATTTAGAGGTGACCGACACTGCACGTTGTAGTCTTGCCCGAAGCTGTGGTCGTGAAACACCGGAAGCCCATATACAGATGTCGTCAGCGTACAAGCTCATCCTGGCTGTGTCTGGCACTACGTCGGCGAGTCCTATGAGAGTGATGTTGAAGAGCGTCGGGCTGAGAATGCCGCCTTGAGGAACTCCACGGAGGACTTCATGACAACTCGTCTCTCCATCCGTCGTCGTCATAAAGATGGTCCGGCGTGTAAGGTAATTTCGTATCCACAGAAACATTCTGCCTCCAATCCCTAGCTCCTCAAGTGCGTCGAGGATAGCGTCATGTAACACATTATCATATGCGCCTTTGACATCCAAAAATAGCGCTCCTGTCAAGCGTCGGCGCCTCTTGGCCTGTTCAGCAGTTGATACGAGATCGATCACGCTGTCAATAGAAGACCTTCCCTTGCGAAAACCTGTCATTATGTCTGGATAAAGGTTCTTCTTATCAAGAAACCATTCCAGCCTCGTCAACAGCATTTTTTCCATGACCTTGCCTACGCAACTTGCCAGGGCAATTGGTCTGTAGGATGCCAGGGCATGAGGTGTTTTGCCAGGCTTCAGAAGCGCCACGACACGACTGGTTTTCCATTTTTCCGGTACAGTGCCTGTGCTCCACGACGCATTGAACAGGGATAGAAGAAGAGTGCGTGCCTCTTTTCCCAGTGAACGGAGCGCAGCGTACGTGATGCCGTCTGGTCCCGGTGCTGATGAGCGTCGAGTTGAAGCAAGTGCAGCATCTAGTTCTTGCATCGTGAACATGACATCAAGACGGTCATCAAGGGCTGGCGGGGCTTGTCGGTCGTTTGTTGGGGGAATACCAGTAGCTCCAGCAACAATAAGTTTGCAGTAGTCCTCCGCAACGTCTACTTCGCTCCTACGTTGTACAACCGCCAGAGCTCGAAATGGGTACTTTTCTTGAGGGGGAAATCGTAGGCTGCGCATAACGTGCCATATTTTGCAAAGTGGCTTTCGGGGATCTAGGGAAGTACAAAATTTCCTCCAGCGTTTAGTGTCCAATTTGTCAAGGTGCCGAAGTACATGTCGCTGAGCTTGGCGGCATGTCCTGAGGTCCGAAACAGATTTCGTTCTTCTGTACTTCCTCTCTGCTCGGCGACGTATAGCACGCAGTTTTTCATATTCAATGTCGACGGACGATCTAGGTGCCAATACGCTTATGTATTTCGTCGTGACTTGAAGAGTTGAGCTTATGATACGTTCGAGGTCCGGCGGTGTAGTTTGATGTGAACAAGCGTTTTCAACCGATGTCTGGAAATGTCTGGATACACAGCGAACGTGATCGGTCTCATCCTTATTTATTGCTGTATCTAGGCAGACGTTGGCCGTAGCGAGGTTTAACATGGCTCGAACTTTGCTGTCGCGAGGTTGAACTTGGCTTGAACTTGGCTGTAGCGATGATGAACTTGCCTTGAACTTGGCTTTTCAACTTTGCTTGAGCTTGGCTTTAACGTTGTTGAAATTTGGTTAAATTGCCTTGAAATTGGCTGTAACATTGTTCAGCTTTTGCTTTAACTTGGCCTGGATTCGCAGGCCACGTATTGCGGATCTGCTCGGCGCCGTCGATTTCCTTCTCGAGTAGCGTCTAGCCTTGTTTCTCAACCGCGGCTTCTTCGTCGGGAGTGCGATTTAGTTTCCGGTGACCCATGGCTGCGTACGGTTAGGCGCGAGTTGCGCACTTCTTCAGTTTTAGTGGGTCAGTGTTGAGTAGTGGGATTTACCCAATTTCTGTGGCACATAGCCGTTCATGATGATGATAGTTTTTTGCTCCGTCGGACAAGGAACGATTTGCGCTGTTAGAATGTTATGCAGTTGCACTCAGCTCGAAAGCTGTAGAAAGTGCGGACCAGTGATTCGCCTACCCACCGGCAACGCTGGCTTCACCGGGAAGCAAGCGCTGGCGTTCCAAACGTTCAGCCTGCTCGGCCTCCATGGCGGGAAAAGAAAGCTTCATTTCTGACTCAGTGGCGCCTTCTACCCTCCTCATTTCTCTCCTCCTTCCACTCAATATCCTTTCAAACCCCCTTCATATACTATACTACACACGGCTATGCTATGGTTTAACCCCCCCTCTGTCCCTTGCGGTGGTGTAGCGGATACGGCGCTCGGATACTGACCTGATAGTCGAAGCCGCGGCGGTCGCATTTCGATGGAGGCGAAATGCTAGAGGCCCGTGCACTGCGCGATATCACTGTACGTTAAAGAACACCATATGACCAAAATTTCCGGAACCCTCCATTACGGCATCCCTCATAGTCATAACGAGGTTTTGGGACGCGAAACCCCAGATATTACTAAAACCCTTCCCTTCCTCTTTTCTGTCCTTCTTACCATCCCTTCTCCATTCCACCTACTTGCAGTACTATACTATACACAGCTATGCTATGCTTAACCCTCTCCCCCCTCATTTCCTTCTCCCCGCCCTAACATAACTCCTCCTCACGCTCACATCCCTTTCCCGGCCCCTCGCTATACTATAGTATACGTGGGTACGGCATACATGGTTTTGCATGCGGGACGCAGAGCGACGACATGAGATGACAGCAGATGGCATGAGAGACAGCCCGTGGCTCCTTAAGTGCTCCGCACTGAAAATGAAGTATGAATATATGCGCAATGGCAGGCAGCCTCATGTATTTACACCTGCGTTACAATTGTTACATATCTGCAACCACTACCTTGTGGTCTCTGCTGACTCATGTCTCATGAGCGCCAATCCTAATCCGGTGTCCTCCACTACGGAATGTTGCATAGTCAGATCATGGTTTTGGCCCGGAATGAAACATATTTTATTTTTTAATCTCTCAATTGATGCATATTCGAGGTTTCTGAAGAAAACGCAGATATATTCGCCGTACAACTGAGAAGAACACAAGTAGCACATTGGTACTCGATAGTTTTCGGCTTCAATAAGGCATGCGCACACAAATGAGGCGATAGCTATATATACTGAGTGTCACTTAAACGTATTACCTTGTAAGTGCGCTCTCTCCTTATTTCTCAATTCGTGTTTTCTTTCCTTTTCGTATAGCAGATATATACCGTGCACAATAAAAATTCACTTAAACCGGCATTTTGCCCTCAAGTTCTGTAATCATGGAATGCCTTCCTGCATACTTCCTGTGACGTCCCTCTTGATAAAAGCAATATAGAGGACGGACCATATAATTGTGAGAAATTTAGGCAGTGTGCGCACGCGCAGTGCCTTCGCATTGGTACCAAGGCATCAGCAGCGTTTTACCGAGTTCACCACTAGAGGCGTCGTGTCTGCACATCGGCTAGGGAGCCTACATGTGCGCGCCTCCGTGACTCTTTCTTTTGGAGGCGCCACCACGTGGTCACTCCCCCGTGGCCGCCGCTGGCACCGCGCTTCTTGATTCGTTGGTCACATGGCTCAACACTGCTGGCACTGCCCATTAGATGCATCCCAAGTGGTTCTGTGTGAATAAAACTTTAATATTGGTTTCTGGAAATTCATCCCAAATATGCACATCATGGTTTGATTTGCTATGCGGCGTTTCCGATTTCCACAATATTCTAGACTTCTCGTCAAGCTAAGTCTCTCCCTTATGGCTTCCCACTTGTTTTACCAGTGCATATGTTGTACAAGCAAGCACTATTATTCAATGAGAGGTACACAGTGAGCCGCTCTTCTGGAACATTGATTTGGGAAGATAACTATTGTCATGTTGAAGCGCGAAGGGACAATGGATTATTTAAATTTTGAAACATTTTCGCGATACGCATAGGCTCGCATGCGCGCAAGGTATGCGCCTATTCCTGTTGACACTGGGAAATTAACATAGACTCGGCGATCGCTCAAGGGCTAAAAAAATAAATGGCTTGTTGTTGGTTTGCTCAGGCAGTGGTGGTTCGAACCAAGGTGGCGTAGTTGGAGACCAGGACTCTTAAGCAGCACACACATTAAGCGCCTTCCTCCAACTTCCCGGCAATGTTTCATCGCGCCTTTGTGTACCACCAGGCTTTAATACCAACGCTTTTGGGAGACGAGAAAAGCCATTCAGTACATAGACGCTTACGATGATAAGGGTCTCACTTGTTCGGCATAAACATAAGCTTTTCCTTTAATACCGATTGCGTAAGACGTGCATATTGATTGATGTGTGTAACGTTACGCTCTTTGCATACGGCATAATTGGGGCCGTGAAAATTGGGGACTGGAGATGTTGTCCTAAGTGTCCGATGGAGTGAAACGCATGATAGGGTGTCGTTTGCGAAACAGTGGGGGTAGGGAGCAGGCGGAAGAAACCGTACGCTTTATGGACATTAATAAGCAACTCTAGATGTTATCTAACAGTCCGATGGGGAGAAACGGTTGATAGTCTCTCGTTCAAAACACGAAAGAGGGGGGGGGGGGAGATGGAATGAAACAGTACACTTTAGAGACATCAATGAGGAAATCAATCCCAGTTGTGAGTTTCATTCGATGTCGTTTTTAAGGAGCGCAGCTCTTAGGCGCCCGTTCCTGCGTCGAGCGGTGTTGCCGTTGGCATCGTTGGCGTAACCGATAGAGCGAAGAAGGGCGAAAGAGAACGAACGCGGAGCGCAGCATGCCGCTGTGTTAGCCTCTGCAATGCCTCGTGACTGCTTGCGCTTCTTGTGACAGCGCAACGCATGTCTCTCGCGCACGGGCACTAGAAGGTGGGTTGACCAGCGAGGCTTGGGAGAAGAGGGCATTCGCTGGTCGAAGGGACACTTTGTAAGTGGAACGCTGTAGCAGACTCTTAGATTTTGCATCTAGTTTTTCGGGCACAAGTTCACCAATAATAAACACGTTTTAGAGCGCAGCTCTTAGCCACCTGTTCCCGCGTTGAACGGCGTTGCCGTCGTCGTAACCGGCGGAGCGAACGAGGACAAGACAGAGCGAACGCGTAGCGCAGCAGAGGATGAAAGACGGCTATAGCGAGTAAAGCGCGAGGAGGAGGGAACGACAGTGATGAGACGACAGATTGCGCGGCGGTCACCCGCGGCGCCGCAGTATCGTGCGCCGTCGTGCGGTCGCCTATGACGTCATGACTACTGTATGCGGCGAAGGCGTCCACCGATATCATGTATGGAAATAAGGCGCTGCATGAACGGAGGCCTCTCTGGAACGGCTGTTGTGGAACGAGCCCACGTGCTGCCTTCAGCGGTCTTCCGGTTTGCGAGGCAGGCGCACCTCGACTTATCGCAAAATCCAAACACCTGAAATGTTGCATCGTAATCGTCAGTGAATTATTTTAAGTGTTAAATCAGCAAGAGGTTGGGACTAATGGCAAACATCTGTGTAAACACTTCGTCAAACGCTCTTGGATATGCGGAATATGATAGGAATATTACACAGCCTAGATAAACACATTTGACAAACAATATGCGGAGCGTAAAATCCATTGGGGAAGTACACTTTACCGGAGTAACATTGGACAGACAACGTGCATGCAGGGACACGGCAGAATGTTTTGCATCGAAGAGTAGCGCCTTGAATATAATGTATTGAAAATGATGTCTGAATATAGATGCCTTGAATACAATGAGCTGAGCTTCTTGTTTCTATTTTTTTAGTGGGAAGAGTACCAAGTGACACTCTTCATTCTCGTCCAAGCATATCCGGTTGAGCGCTTACTTCCGGTTATCGGATTATCGACAAAAAGCGTTCTACAAAGCAGAAATAGATGGTTCTGGTCACCGTTAAGGGTTATATTAAATGCATGTGACATCAAGCATGACTTGACAATATAAGAGCCAGTTAACTGCCAGGATGAGTAATGAAATAACTGAGTTCGCTGGAATAGTGTGAGCAGCTGGGTTCGTTGCGGCACCTGTCGGAGCAGATCTCAATCACGCGCTTCTTTCTACGTGGCCTCTGTGATTCGCGTCGACAGTGCGACGAAACACGAAGTTAACTCAAGGAATGCACCGGGGCACACGTATGGCGGCGTGCGAGTGCCACTATTGGCAACCTAAGTCAAGGATTGGGCATATTGTAAAATAAACACTGTTTTGTAAAACAATCACGAGCTCTTAGTGTGCTCCGTGGCGCTACAGTTCTAGCCCACCAAATATATATTCACGTAGCCAAGAACGATGCCGGGTTCTTTCAAAAAGCAAGGTTTAGTAGAGTGAGCTTATGCTCCACAACGAATTGCAGCTCATGATTACTGAGCTGTATACGGAAAGTAGAAGAGTAGGTCTGAAAATGAATGTGCATAAAACTAAAGTAATGTGGAACAACCTTGGCAGAGAACAGCGCTTTGCGATAGGTGGCGAGACACTGGAAGTTGTAGAGGAGTACGTCTACTTAGGACAGGTAGTAACCGCGGAGCCGAACCATGAGAGTGGAATAACTAGAAGAATAAGGATGAGATGGGGCTCATTCGGCAAGCATTATCAAATCTTGAATGGCAATCTACCACTATCCCTCAAGAGGAAAGTATATAACAGCTGCATCTTACCAGTACTTACCTACGGAGCAGAAACCTGGAGACTTACAAAGAGGGTTCAACTTAAATTGAGGACGGCGCAGCGAGCGATGGAAAGAAAAATGATAGGTGTAACCTTAAGAGACAGTAAGAGAGCAGAGTGGGTCAGGGAACAAACGGGGGTTGAAGACATCATAGTTGAAAAGAAGAAGAAATGGATATGGGCCGGGCACGTAGCACGTCGGCAGGATAACCGGTGGTCATTAAGGGTAACTGACTGGATTCCAAGAGATGGCAAACGCGTGAGGGGGAGACAGAAAATGAGGTGAGTAGATGAGATTAAGAAGTTTGTAGGTATAACGTGGCAGCAGAAAGCACAGGACCGGATTGATTGGCGGAACGTGGGAGAGGCATTTGCCCTGCAGTGGGCGTAGACAGGCTGATGATGATGGTGATGCTCCACAACAGATTCAAAGAAAAATGCGGGCAGCGAAGAAGAGCCGACAAAGCGACGTGCATAGGCGATCGTCGGCGGAAAAACAATGCCGCGGCGTTAGTCTTTCCGCAACCATCGAATTCCACCGATAACGCTAGTCTGGTGGCTACAGGGCGAAACACTCTCCCTATAAAATGACATAGCTTGTGCGACGTACAAAAGAGAAAGAAGGACACACATACTTTGGTTCAAACATAGATAAGGCAATCGGGCGCGGCCAGACGCTGGCCACAAAGCAGCTCAGAGAAGAAACGACGAGGCATAGTTCGTGGCAATATATAGTCTCCAGCATTACAAATTCTTTACCTCGGTTCTCCGAAATCCCTTTCCGGGCGTCTGAAGTTGACCTTTAAGTTCATTTATTCACTGTATAAGTCGACTGCTAAGGAAATGCAATCTCCCCATAGTATGATATTCCTTTCTGGGTCTGGCGTCACTCGGTGTATAAAGTGAATTCCTTGAAGGTCACGTTCACTTCCCCTTCCCACGGCATGCGCCCAAAAGTACAGCGACATTTTGCGACAGTAGATGCTAGAAAAAGTTTATCCGCCCCCTCACCATAGTCTAACCAGGGAAGAAGCAATAACACTTACAAAGTATCAAACAAATACGTAGGTACGCAGCGTCTAAATGCACCGAATTTCACCGCCTGAGCACGTGTACGTATGCATGTGGTGAGATGTTCCATGCACCCTATCCCAAATGGTGTGGGTTTGTTTACAAAAACCTGATACCTTAGGCAATCAAGGAATAATCGATGACCAGTGGGAGGACGAGCTGTTAAACTCTGACTTAACGAATCGGCGCAGCTTGATCAGACGGGCTCGAGCCATGGTCATGTCTTGCAGCAACCTGGAGTAAAGAAGCTGCCCAACTATGGCGCACACTACGCTAGGTCGGGATAAGTTTATTCTGTCTGTCTCCCACAAAAAATGAACATTTGCACGGCACGAGGTGTAACACATTCTCATTATAATCGGGCAGGCCTCAAACTTAGCCCGTGTCCCCGGGGATTCCAGCATTGTTGAAGCGTCCCTTTTCTGAAGAAGTACTTGATTGTAGTTAGCACCGCCGCCCTATTCCACGCTTGAGCTTTGATAATTATAGAAATTTTACATCCCAAAACCAAGTTATGAGTACGAGAGATGCCCTAGTGGAGGACTCCTCAAATTTCGACAAACTGGGTTTCTTTAACGTGCGCCTAAATCTAAGCACCCGGGCCTCTATGATTTTGGCTCCATCGAAAAGCTGTGGCCGCGATTCGATCACGCGGCCTTCGGGCCAGCAGTCGAACACGATAACTATGGGTGGGCGAATATTCAAAAATTTCGAATAACTAATGGAATAGTGTTTTACTCGGTTCGGCACACGAATCGAATAGCTCATCTTTGAATTACCGAATGTTTTTCGAATGATCAGCACCGATGGGAAAACCCTCATAGGCACAACACGTCGGAATCGCGAAAGATCATTTTTCTTTTTTTTAATTAGTGAATTGCAAAGATGCCTGTAGTTGAAGCCTTTACAGGACTATCAAAGATTTACTGATCACCAACCAGATGAGGACTGTGTTTGCCTGAAACTCCAGTGTGGCCGAAGCGAATATGTTCTGTATCCATTATCATCATCGTGAGATTCATGACGTTCATTCACAAAATATCATTTAACTTTTAGACATTAGTATTATTGAAAAGCTGGAGACAAGTACCGTCTCGAATACTGAAGTTACTGTTGTATTCAGCATACAGCTAAAAAATAGCTGGAAGGCTCCAGTCGCTATTCTATACGAGCTCACCTCAGATCACATAATTGGGGTATTTTTCGTCGGCTAAATGCAAGGGTAATGTTACTTTGTTAAGTTTGTGAATATTTGTTTGAAATAAAAAGTTTGTAGAATTCTAGGCCTGTCATGAAAAGGGTTGTCTTGCTATTCAAAAACTATACGAACCTTATGCGACTCGTATTAGATTCGGTTCCATGTTTCACCATTCGGACACCCCTAACCATAACCACTAAACCACCGCGGCAGCACACGCTAAGGCTTTGTAACAAAGGCTGGAGCAGAAGACGCAGCGGTTTATTTCTTGTTTGAGCAGTAGTGCAGCCAACCTTGGTGACTCGTATTACAACCTCGACATACAACCGCAGAATCATACCGTCGTCTATGATAGGTTTTTGTCAATGTTACTGTAACGCATTCGTGTTGCAATACCGCGCGAAGAGCGAAGCCTTCGAAAGAAGGCCGCAGCGAATCATTGCTTAATGCCCGCCTTCAACTTCGAAAAGAACAAAGATCGCTGTCTCGAAACTCGGCAGCAATTGGGTCACTCAGGTATTGGATACACAGCCCGAGGTCTCATCACTAAGAAAGCAAAATCGGGAGGTACGTCTGTTCATTGGTTCATGGAAGTGTGGCGCATGTGCTTGTGAAAGCGTGTTTGTGCGTCACAAGACTGCAATGAGCAAGGTTTTACAATCTGGAATTATGAGCAAAAAAAGCTACATAGAATTCCACAAGGAGGCATTTCCATCGCATATTTTTGCTCTTCCTGAGCATATCAATTCGACCCGACTGCAATGTTACAGAGAGATGCTTTCGTATGGCACTCAAATAGAAACCACCTCCATACATTGGTTATTATCGAGGAGCAACTTCTATAACCCGGGGTCTCGATTCGAAGGTACAGAGCCAAGTTCTCCGTTGTGTGAAGCAAAAACGCATCTGGCTACGGCATTGTCGTCTGCAAGCCAGACAATGTTCTGGGAACATTCTCAAAGGCTGGCGAAAGCATGCGACACATAAAAGAAATCATAGCCGGAGGTGCAGCTTCAAATGCAGGTAGCCTTACGGTAGAGAAGTCCAAATTACGTGCTGAAAGAACGCACTTCGGTTATGGCGGCCTACCTGCTGTCTCGGCGCTTCTCAAAACTTTCGAAAGAGGGATGGCTTTGCTAACCCTCTACAGATCCGCACTAGCAATTTCAGCTTGGAAATGGTTCACGTATATTTAAGGGGCGCTTTTGTTACAGATTTCTGTCGTGGCGTCGTGCGTGAAAACCCGGCGTTGGCGACCGTACAAAAATGAGGGGGGGGGGGGTCAGAAATAGGCCCTGGAAGGTGCTCCGGTCACAAATGTATTTGCAATGTTGCACCGTTGTTTAATAACTAATGCTCTCGCGATCATGAGGTTGCCGTCGAGCAGCCGTTTCTGATATGAAAATCTTATTTTTTATTGGCATGACTTCAATGAGAACTAACAGACAATAACCCCAAGGAAAGTATAGGGGGTGCTATCTGTAGTATTTAGAATATAAATTTGAAGAAAGCAAAGTGGACGAAAATATAACTTGCCGCCGGCAGGGACTGAACCTGCGACCTTCGAATAACGCGTCCGATGCTCTACCACTGAGCTGCGGTGGCGGTCATCCCGCCGTCCATTTTATGGGGTATTTATGTGCATTTAAACCTAGGAGTGTTAGTCAGCGCCAATCGCAGCCACTGCGGCCAGTGTGGAACACAATTTTTTCTGCATATTGGCGTCACGTAGCACGTGATCTTTTTACGAGCTGGAAGCTGACAAATAATCCTTCGCATACTACCTGAAGGCATCAAGTCTGCCAGAACGAGACCCTCGCTATGAATGAAGGAAAGGAGATGACTCTTAAGGGCTTATTTTTTTTTTTCATGTTAAACACGACATTAATTAGAACATCCACGAGGCCTAGCGTTTTAGAGCGCAGCTCTCAGGTGCCCGTCCCTGCGTTGAGCGGCGTCGCCGTTGGCGTCGGCGTGACCGATAGGGCGAACGATGACGAAAGACAGCGAACGCATAGCGCTCCAGCGCTGGAAGTTTCTGTAGCAATATGTAACCAATGTTACATGGACACGGCTGCGCGCGGAAAGCCACAATATCAAACACAACTGCCGATTAAGATACTGCCCAATGCGAATTCTGAGCTGGGCTCAGAATTCGCATTGGGCAGTATCGTAATCTTCGGTGAATTTTTTTAGTGGAAGAATGGTCCACTAAGAATTGGTCGACTTAGCGGACCCAAATTATGCGGCACGTACCCGTTTATGTTGATGATAGTGTTTGCTGGTAATACGTTTGTCCGCGAGCTTTAAATGCTTCGCTGTGAAAACAGTGTCCTCGTCCCCGCTAATTTGCATAAGCAGCGCTCCGTCTTCCAGCTCACACTTGATGCCTTGCTTTCGTAGCGCTGCTACGCCTCACTTTCCTTCTTTCTGCAAGTTCTTGCGTGTGCTCTCCGTTCACTGTTGCACAAGGGAATATTTGACCGAGCCAAGCCATGCCGCGAAATAAACGAAGGAAGCTCCGACATCAGCTTTCAGATTAATAAAGTCATTATTTCGTTAACAGGTTCCACGCACCCTCTTCGCCCAAAGCTCGGCCACAGGTAACGAGGAAAACTCGATTGCCCTAAAGAGATTGCCTTGCAGGCATTCACGAATTTGAGCTAACGTAAGAAAGAAAACAATATGGAGAACGCGTGCACGTCCCGCTCATCCTGCGCCTAAAGAGATTGCCTATCAGGCATTCACGAATTTGAGCTAACGTAAGGAAAGAAAAAACAATTTGGAGAACGCGTTAACGTTGCGCTCATCTTGCGCCTTTGATCGACGGCCAGTAAAAGTAATCTAGAAAAAAATTCCGGGGCCGTCGACCCATAGGGAGCAAGGAGGCAATCGAAGTTTGGCGTGTGAATGCATGACGCGTTACTTTTCTTTCTTTCTTTCTTGTTTTATTACGATAGTAATTTATGGACAAAGTCGGTGGGTTCTTGTCGTCCGCGTTTGTAGTCACCGTCATGTTCCTTATATGTATCTGAACGGATGTTTGTATATGCATATATATATATATATATATATATATATATATATATATATATATATATATATATATGTGTGTGTGTGTGTGTGTGTGTAAGTCCCAAAAACAATTCACAAGAAATAGATTTATTAAAGCGCGCGATCGGGGATTTGCACTTGCGACCCCGCATGCTCTGCAGCGCACCACGTTAGATAATTCTGCCACGCAGCATACGTCCTCCAGTATATTGGCGCCAGGCTATTGATATGCACCGTTTACGCTGGATGTTCGCAGAGCTTTTAGTTGCTTCAGCGTATTCACTAGCACCAGCGAGATGGCGCAAAAGGGTGCGCTTTAAAGGTCATCCCTCCGCTCGTGTTTCGCAGGAGTTGGGATGCGAACGAGCCTCCTACTTCTGCTTTGACCTACAAGGCGTTGTCGCCTGTGTTCGCGCGCTTACATCGTGAAGTGGAGGGAGAGGGGTTGTAGGTCTTGTGCTTTCACCGGAAAGTTTGCGTTGGAGCTATAGACCACACGAAGGTCACTTCGGTTGCTGCAGCGGCCGCGTTTACTAAAGGAGTGGGCTTATAGCTAGAAGAGCCAAAGTAAGGACTGGTTGTCTGTGCGTGGTCGACAAGTGCAGCGCGCTTCCCAAACACAAACAAGTAACAACCGGGACAGTTGTTAGCTCGTGCTCGTCCTGTGCCTGTGCGTTCATGCGCCGTTCTTTGTGTTTGAGCAGCACGCTACAAGTGTCTAGCAGGGACAGAGTTGTTAGTTCGCGCTGGTCCTGTGTCTGCTCTTTTCATGGGTCCTTTGTGATTGAGCAGCACGCTGCAAGATTAGAGCCGCTTGTGATCTTCCAATTTGTTGCTGTCGCAATCTTTGGTTCGCCCTTGCGGCGAAACTGCGATTTTTTCTTTCTTTCTTTCTTTCTTTCTTTCTTTCTTTCTTTCTTTCTTTCTTTCTTTCTTTCTTTCTTTCTTTCTTTCTTTCTTTCTTTCTTTCTTTCTTTCTTTCTTTTAGCATTGTGCAATGCTCCCTCCTTTCTCTTTCCTTCCTCCATGCCGGGAATTGGACCTTCCTCCACGTGCTCAGCATCGCAACACTTCAGTTCGTACAGGCAACAGCGACGGCCATGAGCATCCATTACTGAAAAGCGGCGCATGCAAATAGGCATGCGATCGGCGCCCCTGCGAGGGCCGCTTTTCTTTGTGCACTCGGGCGCCGGGTTTTGCGGGTACGACGTCGAAATTCGTGGTCACAAAAGCTTCGTTTAAAAGCAGCACAAAGCTTGGAAAAAAGTCGATATCTAGCCTTTGTTTAACTGCGCACTACCTTTAGAACAATCGGCTATATATTGGTGGCATTCATCGGTCTATCAACAGTCCTTTGAGAAAGGCCGGAAATTGACAGTTCTTTCATAGTAGGTTCATGAATACCTCCTATCTTACAACATCAGCGTATCGTATTCGACAGCTAATCTCTGTATTATTTCTCGATGCCACCGCATGGTGCCACAGCGTCTGCCCTTTCCATAAGGTAATGTCTACAGGTCACCGCACCGCACATCTTGCATTGTATGCACCACGCATACATCACCGCGCTGCGGCTATCCAGTTCAAGTTTCCCGCCCACATTCCCACACCACTACTTTTCCAGGGTCATTTGTTCTTCCTAGAAGGCATTGCAATATAAAGGCTGTCCTAGCCATTTTCCTTTTATTCTTTGCCTACCGTATGTTTTCTATGAGGTAATTACAAATGTACTTCGAAAAAAAAAACAGCAACGTGTCACCACACCCTTTGAGTAATGTTCTTAGAAGGGACTGTCAGTTTATTGCCTTTAGAAAATGAACTAAACTACCAATAGCAACTGAAAAGGCAAACATAGAAAGTTCAGAATAGCGTTCCATTTTGACGTGGACTGGTGGAAGTCAGCAGTAGAACAAAGCTGCTTGGAAACAAAAGCTGCAGTAGAACAAAAGCAGCAGCGGAAGGGAACAGAAGCGGCATTAAATGAACAATGGTTTCTCAGGTTCTTCATGGCTTATCTTTTTTTTTCTTTCAAAGTGAAACTCACACCACGTCGCCAAATTTTCAAAAATAGCATCGCGATTGTTTTGTTGAAAAGCGATTCGAGCCCCTTTAGCTCCCAGATAATTAACATAAAATCAGAGTTTCACCGCGAGGAGAGAGAGAGAGAAATGTTTTAATGAAAAGCTGGAGATGTTTGCCTGGCTATTCGCCTGACATGCTACTCCAGGTTCTCCAGGGTGATGATTATCATATATACATTAACAACCACACATACATACATAGACTACACTGTTTACAAAGCTTCGGTCAGGCTTGTGGCCCGCAAGAAAGTCAGCAGCGCTTTCGTTGCGCTTAAAGCACAGGTGCTGTTTTGCCATGGGCCCAGAATGTGCCGCAGTTCTAAACACGAGTCCTGTTGAAGGTGCAAGGCCGCCTTCAGAGATCGTCTTTCTGTTGCGTCCCAGGCAGCACACAACGTCGGGCCGATATTGGTTTTACGGCGGCTGTGCGCGGCCCCACCTCGGGCCAGCATTGCCAGCCTGGCGCCGATATCGACGGAGCCGTTGACTTTTGCCGGCAAAATTGGGCCGATTTTGCCGCCTTTCAGCCGATGTTGGTCTTTCACCGGCAACATTGGGCCGAGTTTGCCGGCGTTTTGCTGTTCTTCCGCCGATATCGGCTTAGCCGATGGCTTTCACCGGCAACATTGGGCCGCGTTAGCCGCCGTTTTGCCGCACTTTCGCCGACATCGGTCGAGCCGATGGTTTTCACCGGCAACATTGGGCCGAGCATGCCGTCATTCTGCCGTGCTTCAGCTGACATCGGCGGAGCCGATGGCTAATCGACGATGTTGGAACTTTCTTTTCTCCCTTCAGACAGTTATACATGCGCCCTGTTGAGAACGTCCTCCTGCGTCGCGGCGCTCCAAAAGTCCTCATCACCGACAGAGGTACGGCTTTTACGGCAGAGCTAACGCAAACCATCTTGAAATAGAGCCACACAAGTCACCGACGGACATCACCCGAAGGCGAATGGCCTCACCGAGCGGCTAAATGAAACCCTCGCCGACATGCTGGCAATGTACTGTACTTCGAACACACGACATGGGACGCCATAATATCTTCCGCACATAACCTGAAGTTAACACGGCAGTGTAAGAAACGGCGCACATATGACGCCGTTCAAACTAGTTCACGGAAGCCCCTCAAAGACGCTGGACGCCGTGTTGCCGGCCGTCAGTGACGAGAATAAACTCGACGTTGCAAGCGCTCTACCTTTAGCCCGCCGAAGAAGCCCGGCAGCTCGCCCGCCTAGGATACAATCGTAATGCAATAGAGCATTAGGCGCTTGAATATTTGTAGCTTAAGCTGTAGAATACCGCTACATGGATTGCTGTACTAGCACAAATAACAAAGTTCAAATATTGTACCGTGCTAATCTAAGTACAAGCCACAAAGTATGGCTGTTTCTTGCGCGAGGAAATAACGAGGGAAGGGGTCCAGGGGAGCGCCTTCCCTCGTTATTTCCTCGCGCAAGAAACAGCCATACTTTGTGGCTTGTACTTAGACATGAACCGACTAGCCCAGCAACGTGTACTTATTTACCGTGCTAATGCCGCACGTACGACTCGGGGCGCGAAGTATCGCCGACTGAATAGCTTGCATTCTCTTATTAGTTTCTGCTATGACAATGACTAACAACTATCACTAGCACAGTCACTTTTCTACCAAAAAAAGGTGGTCTTTAGAAGAATAACTGACTGAAATTAGATGGCCACTTCGTTGACCAGTTGTTCAACGCTATCAAAAATGTTGAAACGTTATGACACATACCATTAACTTCATGGGCCAAATTCGAAGTACTTCTGTTTCGTAAATGTTTTTTCCACTGGTCGGCCGACTTCACTAATGGATCCAGCATCGAAATTCACCCAAACATTCCCGCACGAATGCTTTTAGCGGAAGAAGTTTTAGGTGAATACTAATTCTGTGCATAAATTGAGCCTGTCATCATATTTATAGCGCTATATCCTTTCAGCCGCTGAATGTGTGGGCCAGCGCTCATATACTACACGGACAGCTTCCGATCTCTGTGTTTACACATATTTACTCACGCGCGTGTTTGGGTGAAGCGTAACAAGCGCATTTGCTTCAGTGATGTCACATAATTTTGCTTTATGAAAATAGTAAAAAGCTCAGCAAGGCGTGTTGCTGAGCTAGTTGGTTCATTACTTGAGAAAAATAGGTATGGTGAAAAAAAGACCGGGCGAAGTGAAGACACGTTTTGTCGTTTGAATGTTTACAAATCAACTAGCCCGCTGACCATCTTTAACGAACTGACAAACACGTGTTTGCCATGTGTTTGTCAGTTCGCATTTGCACTTCGTTGCCGTCCATTTTGTGACATACATATCTTTTTCAAGTAAAAATCTCGCTCAACGATTGCTTCCCACGTGCTTTCAGAAACAGTCGCATAAAATTATTATTATGGCACGTGAAATACGATGAAAAATGCGGCTCCAACGTGGTGTACGCAAAGTTTTCATGTAGCGACATGTGGCAACAAGTGATGCCAGTGCCTCCTCTATAACTTTCAGTGCCTGGTAGAACACCCTCCCGCGGCCGTCGGCGCTTGCGTTTCTCCCGCTCGCCGCGACTGCGTGGTGGCGCTGTGCAAACAGGGTCGGGCGCTGAGCCGGTAGTGCTGGTGCGGGCGCGGCCTAGAGCGCTTGTTTGCTTTGCTCTGCCTTGACACGTGCGGTTGGGTTTAGCGAGTTGAATGCGAAGGAAGATTTTTTTTATCCTTTGTCGTGACCACGCAGCTTGCATGAATTGCGATGTCGTACTGCTGCGTGCCGCTGTGCAAGTCGGACGAAAAAAAGAAAGTGCCTGGACTATACATCTGACCAGCTCCTTTTTGTCCTTGATATACTTTGCGAGCTTTTGCAGACGGTGCGCTCAAAGACAACCCAAATTTGGCAAAGCCACTCAGTACCTTGACAAAGTACACAGTTCCAGCCCTCTGTGCATCAAGGCTCCTTAAATGCCAGAGTGATGGCAGCTATGACCGCAGGGTGCGACTCGTGAACCTCATATGTATTTACTTCCTCAGGCCACTCCTCTCGGACTAGGCGTTTAAAGGAACACTAAAGAGAAACAATGAATTGGTTTAGATCGATAAATTATGCTCCGAGAACTTTAATGTCGTTATTTTCGCCATCATAGGTTTATTAATAGAGGAGAAAATCTATAGTTCGAAGTTTCATTTTTAAATTTCGCGCCGAAATCTCCCGCGTGACATCACGGATTTCAAAGTGAATTTATCGCATTTTGGCTCCATTGGATCAACAAAAATACGTCAAATTTGGTATGTTAAGTCTATGGCTCCCTCAAAGGATAATGTACTTCATTTTTACCGATGAGGAACTACGCAGTCCCTAGTAGGTGCCATCAAAACATGTGACGTCACGGCGAATGGTGCGGAAACTTCAAGGTGGCGTCGCCACCTACATTTTCTCGCTTACTAAGCGTCTTCTCGCAGCAAGCGTGGTGTTTTTGGTATCGTGAAAGAGTACTATACTAATATGAGAAAAATCGCTTTGTTCTTTAGTGTCCATTTAATGTGACTGACAAGCAGGATGCTTGCAAATATTTCGCGAGGAAGCCACTTTCAAGGGAGTATGTAAGGATTTGAGAAAGGTTGTGTCGTTGTTTATTATATGCGATATTTTATTTGTCAACAAATATTTTCATTGCAAGCCATTTTATATAACGCTGTGAGAAATATTATCTTGTGCAATTTATGATCTTTTTTTCTTGTCAGCAAATGTTTTAACCTTAGGCCATTGTATGCATGGCTCTGAAAAATAGTTTTGTGCAGTTTATGATCTTTTTTTCTTGTCAGCAAATGTCTCAATCTTAGGCCAATGTATGTATGGCTGTGAAATATTGTTTCCTTTGCAGTTAACTTTCCTTTGTCACCAAATGTTTCACTATTAGGTCAATAGATGTAAGGGTGTGAAAATCATTGTGTGTGCAATTTTATATTTTTTTTTGTACGCAAATGTTTTAATAGCGGGCCAGTATATGTAAGGCTGCGAAAAGGTTGCTTTCTTCCAATAGAAATTTTTTTTTTCCTTGCCACCTGGTGATTTAATCCTAGGCAGCAGGTAGGTACCCTGGACAGAGAAACAGCACGCCTTTTTTTTCACGTTGGGTTAATATTTCAAGAGATATTCTGAATTGGGACAACAAATTGGTCCAGTTGGATTTGGGTAATGGTGGAGCGTAGACTGATTTTGAATCGGGTTTTGTATAAGCTTGCTCCGCGGCTGAGTGCCAAGTCAGCAACTGCGGGTTTTGCCAAGTCTTGTGTTTGTTGCGAGCGAGCTCAAGAGCTTAGCGGTCGAGTAGGCCTTGCTTCTACCGATCATTGTCAGCATCTCAAGATACCCTGACGTCGAGAAAATCGCGAAACTAGCAGCCGCACCTGCGCAGGTAATGCGCGGCCAGCGAGCGAAAGACCGCGAAACCCTGTTTGGGTGGCGGCGCCTGGCGGTGAACGGTTGTACTCGCGCCGACGGTCGTGCCTTTTGTTCTCCTCCCCGTCCACCAGGCACTGAAAGTTATAGAGGAGGCACTGGTGATGCATTGAAAATTCGACGAACGCCTTTCTCAAACGGCATGCCCATAGACATGCTGGGGGGATCGCACACCATTGTGGTAGGCTGAGCCGTGCTTTCAAGAAGGGAGAATTCACATTTTTTTTCGTCTTCTTCAACCTCTACCCCCCTCCCCTCCCTCCCTTCCTCTCGTTCAGCGTCATTGTCGCGAAACTCGCTTGACCAGGCAGGGTAGGGTAGCCGTCCAGACGGAGGGACAATCGTAGCTGCGGGAGCAGGTTTTTTTCACTCCGACCAGCAGAATTCTTCAAGAAGTGCGGTGTGTGGACATGTGTGGTGGAAAGTCAAAATCGTGCACGAGACGGATACACGGCAGGATTCCGGCATTGTTTTCGGCAGAGATCACCGCAGCGAGAAACCAGTGGCCCCCTGCTTCCATGTTGCACTCGCTCACCTCATATAAGGCCGCGTGTTCACTGCTGTTACGTGTCATCAGATTTTTGTTCTCTTCTTATCGCGTATTCTCTATTGACCATCGTGTTTTGTGTATTCTGATATGGTGCGCTTGCATTTTTTATTCGCTCGTGTTTTTAGCGATCCAACGGGCACACGTGAGTGGTTTTTATGCACGATTCTTTCTGTTACAATCTTACCTTTAGATCGGGAATGCGTGCGTGTCTATCTTGTTTAGATGTAGAGTTCATAGGATCTTGTGGCGCCGCTCGCAATGTTTTTCGCGTCGCGTGCAGCAGTTTATCCATCTTTTTGGCCCTTAGGTTATCACTGAAAAAATTGCAATTTCTACTTAAAGGATAGCGCTAATTTAATTGCCAGTCATGTGTTGCGAATGCCTACCGTTCCTTGGTGAACTTAATAAACGTGGGGGGTGGGGGGGTGATCCTCTGGTCGTAATTAGCTCACGCGTATACACAATCTTCTAGTCTAGTTGCCACTCTTAATCTCGCTTTTTCGGCAAGCCGCCTAACATTATCTTTCTTTTCTTCAGGTCCGTCTTTAATCCTACTTTAATGCTGCCTTCGTTTACATCTCCAGAATTTTTTTCGTGATTCGGCACCGTCGTTACTGAAAAGCGCGATATCGTCTGCAAAACGCAAGTAGCTAAGATATTCTTCGTTAATCCTTATTCCTATTTTTGCCCGTTCTAGTTCTTTCAATATTTATAGTGAATGTGTCGCGCATAACGTTGAAGAGATTGTAACTCTTCGCATAGGCGTGCGCACAGTGGGTCAGGGAGGCGGCCGGCCCCCGTAGTCACCTAAGAGGTGGGCGCAAGGTCTGCCAAACACATTGACTTAATAGAGAGAGAGGGGGGGGCGCCGCGACGAACTCCCACTCCCCCCCCCCCCCCTCTGAAGGGGAACACTGCTCACGCCTATGATTTTGCGCCTGACCCCATTCTCGATTAGGGTTGTCCAGCTTTTTTTTAGGAATACGGTGGCTGTGGGGTTGTTTTAGATGTTGGCTACGGTATCTATAGATGTTTAGATATTCCTTTATGGCATAATTATTCCGGAACTGCTGGTGTGTGTTCATATCTGTGAATAAATGTGTGTTTATCACCTTGCAAATGTGTTGCTCCTTAATTTGTCAGGCGCATGCGTAGTTGGTGCAGCAGGCCTTTCATTAATTTAGTTGTGTTAGAGACAATATTGACTTTCGTTCTCGGCCATGCACGGTTCGACAGAATTGTGGGTCTTAATCGCACACTAAGACATCAGTGGAGCAGTCGTTCTAATTAGGAAGCATTTTTCGAATATGGCACCAATGGCAGTCAATGAATGTCGTTGGGCCGCGAATAGTCTATTTTAGCGCTGCTGACTTACAGTACAGTAACCACAGTAATACAGAACTGCAGTGGTCGGCGCGCAGCCATTTTACTTTATAACACATGTATGAGCAAGCCTGATCAGATTACTACCGCCGGTGTCTCCATATAAACTAGCTACGTGCCGACCACGACGATACAGTACTACCGTACTTAACGCACGGTAAGCCACCACTGCTAAAACATAATAACGGGTGTAAACGGTCACGCCGGCGGCTACCCGACGTCGGCGGGGCCGACACCGCGCCAGCATCGGCTAGCATACATAGGCCCAATGAGGGCTTGCCATCATCGGCTGAATAACGGCAGGCCCGTCTCGGACCGACGCTGGCTAGCCCACGTCGGCCCGAAGCCGGCAAGCCCGCATCGGCCCAAAGGCGGCTAGCCGACGTCGGGCCGATGCGGGTGAAAGTAGCGCGAGCGTGATTTGCCGACGTGGGGCCAATATTGCTGCCGTCATTTGCCGACGTTGGGCCGAGATCGGTCCAATGGTGGCGTGCTGCCTGGGGTAACGCCTGCATTCGCAGAGAACGTGTTTTAGGTCTTCTAGGACGTTACATTGAACGCACAACGGTGAGTCCGACATCTTGATTTTGTTCTTGAAGTGATGAGTGTTGGCGACGTTTAGTCTGATGCGGTGCAAGCATGTTTCCACTTGTCTGTTGAGGTCTCGCGGCATATCGAAGGCACACGATGGATCAATTTTGTAAAGAGGCCCATACTGGTGGCTGGCATCTGTCCAGAGGGATCGCTGGATGCGCCAAGCATGTGCCGATACAAGTGTCACCGCGTCTTTTCTCGAGAAAGGTATTTCAACCATTTCTCTCGAGGCGTCATGTCCAGCTTTGTCAGCGTCATCAGCCTGGACGTTGCCTTGTATTTTGCAGTGGGCAGGTATCCACTGTAGAACAATGCGGTGATTCAATTCGCAGGCTTTATTGCATAGGCGTTTGATGTCCATTACGAGCTGTTCCTGCGTGCTTGGGGACTTCAGAGACTGCAGCGCCGATCTTGAGTCCGTGAAGATGACCGAAGACTCCGCTGTCTGGTCTACGATGAAATTAAAAGCAGCCCGTAGTGCGGCCAGTTGATGGGTGATGCATTGAACGCGATAGCAGCAAATTGTAATGTTATACGAAGTAAGGCTGGCAGCTAACTGCTTTGGTACCAGTCT
This sequence comes from Rhipicephalus sanguineus, assembly GCF_013339695.2. Classification (NCBI taxonomy): domain Eukaryota; kingdom Metazoa; phylum Arthropoda; class Arachnida; order Ixodida; family Ixodidae; genus Rhipicephalus; species Rhipicephalus sanguineus. The sequence goes on along the minus strand of NC_051183.1, from coordinate 19,833,760 downwards.
CGTGTAACTCTACAATACGCTGGTGTTCGAGAACACGGCCGCTCCACAGAGAGGTGTGGGTTTCGCACAGCCTCTTCGCGTTAACAGCCCAGCGTGTAGAGGGGTGCTCGAGCCGTCCGCTGATGCCTGTCGAGATAGCGCGCGCTCCAGCAATCGCGCTCTAAAAATCAAAGTTCACAGCTGCAGCTCGAGGAGTGACCGGTGGCAGTGTTGAGAATTAACCGGTGGTCTGAATCTCCAGCTCCTATGTAGTACTTTCTTTTACCCTTTGTATTTTTTTCTCTTTTACGCTTTCTATTCTTATCCCGAACGAAGTGAGAAGCAATCATTCATGTTTTGTTACGTTCTCAGAACGCATTCGTGTCATGCCATACCAGTTTTGGTATATATCCAGTTAACAAAACGGCCGGAAGAACACCATGACAGTGTAATCTAAATCATACCATACATGATATGCATGCCATGATTTGCATGTTAGGACCTGTCATTTATGTTCGTCATGCTGTCACGTCACGCTATACGAATTTTGGTGTATATCAAGCTAGCGAAACGGCTGCAAGCGCACCATGAGCTTGGAATGTAAATCATGTCGTACATGACATGCATGTCACGATTTTCACGTTACCACCTCTCATTTATGCTCGCGATACAGTCGCGTCGCGCAAAACCAATTTTGGTGTATATAAAGGCTGCTAAACGGCCGCGAGTGCGCCATGAGCGTGGCATGTAAATCATGTCGTACATCACATGCACGTCACGATTTTCACGTTACCGCCTCTCATTTACGTTCGTCATACGGTCGCGTCACACAATACCAATTTTGGTGTATATCAAGTGATCAAACGGCAGCGATCCGACAATGAGCGTGTCATGTAAATCATGCCGTAAATTATATGCACATCATGATTTTAGAGTTACTACCTCTCATTTACGTTCGCCATACTGTCGCGTAACGCTATACCAATTTTGGTGTATATCACGTTAGCGAAACGGCAGCGATCGGACAATGAGCGTGGCATGTAAATCATGGCGCTAATTATATGAATATCGTTATTTTCAAGTTACCACCTGTCATTTATGTTTACCATACAGTCACGTCACGCAATACCATTATTGGTGTATATAAAGCCAGCTAGACGGCCGTGAGTGCGCCATAAGCGTGGCATGTAACTCATGTCCTACATGACATGCATTTCATTATTTTCATGCTACCACCTCTCACTTACGTTCGTCATACAGTCGCGTCGCGCAATACCAATTTTGGTGTATATCAAGTGAGCGAAACGGCAGCGATCGGACCATGAGCGTGGCATGTAAATCATGCCCTAAATTATATGCATATCATGATTTTCAAGTTACCGCCTGTTATTTATGTTTGCCATACAGTCACGCCGCGGAATACCGCGGAGTACAAATTTTGGTGCATATCAAGCGAGCGAAATGGCCGCGACGGCACCATGAGCGTGGCATGTAAATCATGTCGTACATGACTTGCATTTCATGATTTTCATATTACCATGTGTCAGTTATGTTTGTCATACAGAAATGTCTCGTCATACCACTTTTGGTATGTATCCATTCATTTAAACGGCCGCGAGCGCCCCGTGACCATGTAATGTAAATAATGCTGTACATGACATGCGTGATATGATTGCACTTTAGGACCTGCCACCTATGTTCGTCATACAGTCTTGTCACGCCATACCAATTTTGGTATATATCAAATTAACGAAACGGAGGCAAGAGGCCCAAAACCATGACATGTTAATCATGTTGTTCATGACATGCATGTCATTATTTTCATATTATGACGTGTCATTTATGTTCGCAATACGGTCATGTTATGTCATACCAATTTTGGTATCCATCCCATTAACGAAACGGCCAGGAGAGCACAAAGTCGTAGGCAGCTAGATAGATAGATAGATAGATAGATAGATAGATAGATAGATAGATAGATAGATAGATAGATAGATAGATAGATAGATAGATAGATAGATAGATAGATAGATAGATAGATAGATAGATAGATAGATAGATAGATAGATAGATAGATAGATACGCCCAAAGTCGCAGAAGTTCGCTAAGAAATGCTTCGCATTTAAAAATTATGGGTAAGGAAGTACAGACGAGATCAAGCAGCTCGTAAAGTGCGTAAGCTTCGCTATTATCCCTGTAAGCAGTACTTATTTCACTTTGAAAAAAACTAAGAGCGCATGCTAAACACGGACGACAAAATGTCACGCATATGCACACACGTAGGCGCCTAGGTGTGTGCATATGTGTGATTTTTGTCGTCCGTGTTGTCCGTGCACTCTTAGTTTTTTCAAGATGGAATATCAACGTGCCCAAACAGCCGCATTGCTGAACTTAATTTACATTTCTTTTAAGTGTATCCTGGTTGTTTCTATCTAAGGATAGGAAAGCTCGCCCGAGACTCACAGCTTGGTATTCTTCATCCTGCCTTGTACACATTAAGAAGCAACGGTTGCAAATCGTATGCGTATACGGTTCCTGACCTCATAATTCGATTGTCTGTAGAAAGTGCACAATGAAATCGAACAATCGCGACTTGCCCAGACGCTGCATCGTACACCGAAACATAGAATATGTAGTTTAATGGACGCTGATCAATTCTTTTGAACTGCGTGCCATTCGGAGCCAATGTGCAGTAGCATTCGCGCACTTTTGTATTCGATATAAATGCTTTACGGCTGCGGTGATTGCAAGCGACTGACAGACTTGAACTACAGCTAGCGCTACGTTCGAACCCTTCTCATCGCCCATGGAACTAGTTAAATACCAGCGACACATACCGGAGGCAGAAAGCCAAGAACATTCACGTAGAGGGAATACGCGACAATGGGTGTGTCACTCAGAAGCATCTAACACCGGCGTCACACGGTCACTATTGATGACGATCGACTCTGATCTGGATCGAATTTCAAGTTCGTGATTGGTTCCTTTACGCAGGTTGCAGGGGGTATGCAATCACTGTTGCGAAATTTAATCCGGATTGGGATCGATCGCGATCAGCAGTGCGCCGTGTGACACTGGTATAACATTCTGTTCTCCTAAAACAGTCGATAGACAAAAAGGTGAGCACGGCGCAAGTTTTAGCCGACGCTTTGCTTCTTGGACACCGAAGTGGCTGTCACCGGTATTGCAACTTTCCGATTTTCTCTAATAACGCCTCCTCTAGAAAGATGCCTGCCGCGTGAGCCGGAAACCTCCTGCCCTACCCTTTCCCTCCTTCACCGTATCTAATGAGGGCAGTAGATGGCGATCCACGCGGTGGCCGCTTGCAACACACATTTGCGCATGCGCACCTTACCTCCCTCGACGTCACGCCACGCCAGCCCCATTAAAAATAGGGCAGTACGTGGCGCCATCTCTCGACAAGCGACCACAACTCAAGGCAGGACGGCTACAATGAATAGCCAGCGACGCGGCAGGCATCTTTCTAGAGGAGGCGTCGTCTCTAATCATGGCCCCGTACTCAAGGACCAACAGCTTCATATGGATTCGTAAACCTTTTAGAAGAAGCAAATGCGTAATAGCTCAGCGCAAGCTAGTTACGTGATATGGACGTTCTTATTGCGATAGCATTACCCCAATCACGTTGTCGAGACGTTGCAGTACGCAGAACACAATCTGACGCAGGCGCCGCGCCGAAACTTGAGTCATCATGTGCGATGCCAACTGAGTAGGCGCGCCCACACACCGCGCCCGCAACCAATCAGAACCGCTTGGCTTCTAGAGGAGACAGAAAGGACGACAGATCCAACGATAAAAGCAACAAAGAAAGAAAAGTAGTCGATCAGGCACGAACACGCCAAGCATCACTTGCCCCCATTTTCGCGATAGGGGAAGTGCTCCTGAAACGTTCTTTTTTTTTCAAATTTGACGCTGCCATTGTTCAAGACCAAATCACCTGGGAGAACAAGAAGGAGAAAAAGTGCTTAGTTTGGTCGAGTCGAAGCACCTAAACGCGAAGGTTTCAAGCAGCAAATGTCTGTTTTCTTTGGACAGTGACGCATTTAGACTTGTATTAGCCTGCGCAGAACTGCGCACCGAAGCAAATGACATTCCGACACGGACGACCTTCCTATATGATTACATTGCGCAGTGACGCAGACATACTATTGAATGCCCTTCAATCATTATAACGTGGTAATCTTGGTCTGTATCTAGAACGAAGTCTCTATCAGTACGTACTCAATCAGTACTCGATCATACTAAACAGGAAATTTTCGCGAGGGCTTGTTCACCTTCTCAAAGCGGCGAGAGATGTGAAAGAAAAACAAAGGAAAATCCCATTTGAACCATTCATTACGACTGTTTTCTATTAAATACTGCTCTTTATGCTCGCATGGTTAGCCTTCAGTCAGTATAGGCCTGATGTAGATTGGGATTCGTGACATCACGAATACCATCGCGAGTAACGACTTTTCTAATCAGCGCCTATAAATCTTTCCTAACTCCAGATTAACCTCACGATGTTTTTCGTCTATAGTACTTCAAAATTTAGCTTAACCCACATAACGACTTCACTAAAGATTAAATGTATTTCACTGTAAACAAAAAAAAAATAATAAAAATAAGCAGACACCCAGTTGAGGTTGAGGAATACAACAAGCGTAGTGATCATTTTCGCGTTACGAGAACATCGCATCGACATACAACACTAGAGCCGGTTCATCCAAAGCATCAGATTGTGAACAAAGGGGTGCACGTAAGGCTACGCGAGTTACCAAAATCCAAGGCAGTGTGAACCGGAGTTTTTAAATCATAGTAGGTCCGAATCTCCACCACAAACTCCACGCATCACAATCCGAACACGAAATTGGCCAAATTCCCGGAAGGATGCTATGAGCGTCCCCTTTAAAACGGGGCGGTGACATGTCTGCCACCAGGCTCGAAGAAAAAAAAAAAAAAAAACTTCCTTGTTTCATGTTGGCCTAATACCTTATCTATATTGATTAAATCTATGTTATTATACCAAAACAATATAAATTCACGGTCCATCTCTCTGCCTCTTAAGGCAGAATGACCTTATTTTCCCCCCATTATTTATTTTTGTTCTTTATCTCTACTTTTCTGCCACCAATACTCTAACCGTCTCTTACTTATTTCTATCGCGGACGTGTGCAGCTTTCCATTGTTGTCCCTAAAACCCAAGGCTTCATGTAGACTCGTGCCCACACGTATACCTGGGTGAATATCGCCACATTCAATCAGTACATGTTCCATCGTTTCCTTAGTTCCCCCGCAGCATGTACATTGTTCTTCTTCGTTACTGAATCTCGCTTTATAACTACGCGTTCTAAGGCAGCCCGACCTTGCTTCAAACAGTAAAGCGCTTCCCCTTGAATTATCATAAAACCTTTCCCTCCTTATTTCGTTTTTTCCCTTTCGGTAGTTACTCAGAGCCGGCTTCTTTTCCATCGCTGCCATCCAATAAGTCCTCTCCGCCTCTCTGACCTTCCGCTTAATGCTCCTTGTTGCCATATCGCCCGCACTGCTAGCCGTATATTTACTGGTGAGCCTCCTAGTTCTTTTTCTCCACTGCGTGTCAACGCTTTTTCTATACAAATACCTGAAAACCTTCTCTGCCCATCTACTCTTCTTCATTTTCCTCAGCCTCTCTTCGAATCTCATTTTGCTCTGAGCTTCCCTCACTTCAAAGCCTGTCCATCCCATATCACCCTTTACAGCCTCATTTGTCGTCTTCCCGTGAGCGCCCAACGCGAGGCGGCCCACCGTCCTTTGATTTACATCCATTCCGGATTGTACCTCTGACTTCATGCACACTACTGAGTTCCCAAATGTAAGCCCCGGGACCATCACACCCTTCCACAGCCCTCGAAGCACCTCGTACCTATTGTATCCCCATAAAGCTCTGTGCTTCATAATTGCAGCATTCCTCTTTCCCTTTGCTACCGATGCTTTCTCTTGTACCTCCATATATCTATCCCCCTGATTTATGCGCCACCTGTCGGCGGAGAAACAAAACAAGTCCATAATAAATGACAACTGTCATTTTGTTTGTATTGTCGCAGGACCGCAAGGTTTACGTGTGTTTACGTTTGATGTTTTATTTTCGTAGACATTGCGGCCACATACCTCTGCAAGCTTTCTTGAAAGTGCTTCCCGTAGTTCTGGCAGTGCAAACTCTGCATTGACATCGACAAATGCACCGCTGCAGTGTGTTTTCTGTCCATGCGTTCAGGTAGCGTGTCGGTTCGTTAACCTCCAAAACATTTTTCAGGGGCTTGTCCGGATTTCGGAATCGAGTTTCTCAGCTGGTGTGATTGAAGAGCCACAGTGCTGCCCGTGGTAAAGCCCACCATTGCGGGGGGATTCGGGGATGAGGCATTGTGTTGTCTTCTTTTCAAATTCATCGTACACTGCACAAATAAAGAAAATATTGCAAAAAGTCACGTGACCCCTTAGGTATTTGCCTGGGACAACTCGAAGATGAAAGCCACCTTTTCATCTCAGTCAATTCTACTGACTTTCCCTGCATCCCCCCCCCCCCTCCCCGAAAGCTTTCTCCGCTCAGCGTTGCTTTGCACTGCCCCAGGGATCGGAGGTATTGAGAGCTTTCGGTTCATCCTTGAACAAGCGACGATGCCTTGCGATGACGCCGTCATATGACGTTATGTTATGTGACCGCAAAAATTTTGACGACCTGTAACGTCATGACGACGTCATCACATGGTTATTATCTTTTTGCAGCACTCGTAGTGAAGCCGAAGCCACCGACGGCCACTTTTCCTATTTGATGAGGCATCAAGACTTTCGCCTTGAAATAGGCAGGCCGTGAGATTTCGTGTACTCGTAAGCCAACGACGTCACGTCGCACCAGACCCAGCAAGAACCGCAAGAGCCGAAGCATCTTTGAGGAATAGTAGCTAAAGCTTTTTGAGTTGCTTAAACTGCGCGACCGCTTCTCTCAAGGAGCGAGTGTCAAGCAAGCAACTTCGCAAGCAGACCTGCGAGGGTACGTCTTACCTGAGCACCTCAACACGGGATGAGCCATTTCTTCGCCTTATTACCAGCTGGTGAGAAAGCTACTGCGGCTGACAGCTGCCGAAGCGCACTGCTCTTGCACTTTACACATTTCTAACAAGAGTGCGTAGCGTGTCTTATCCAGCCGCAAGAAGCGGAGAAGCCACTTGGGCGCTGCCTCTGCACACTGACGCCCGGGCGAGTGGAAACGAAAGCAAACACTAGGAAATGAGTGGAGCCGTAAGCCGCATTATAGCGGCTTAGCACGAAAGACTCACGCAGTGAATTGTTCCGCCGACGATTTTGAAACACCGAAGTGCTCGTTACCCGTAAGTCAGTGAAATACTCTAAATTGGGCGTAAAAAAGTCTCAACTTCATGGCAATATCTTTAAAGCACGCGAAAGCTGATGCTTGAGCAGAAGATTGAAAACGTTTTAAATGCGGACCATTTCTTAACGATTATGAGTGCAAATCAGCGCAGCCGACAGGAGGGGACAGAAGATAGAAATGATTGCTCGAAAAAAATCCGTGACATCAGCTGTGTCACGATCCGCCCCGGGACCGCGGACGAGGGGGGCCGAGGCGCCCGCGCTCTAACAAGGACGACCCAAACGCATGGCGGGGTAACAGCTACTGACTGCCGAGCCGCGCTCGTCAGTGTTTATTCTTCACGCACGACCAAGGTTGCCTGCCGAACCTGGCGAGGTCATGAAACTAGGCTAGGCAGGGCGCCACACGCTCGTTACACCCCTCACCCCCAGTTATTGTACACAACATAAAAAAAATACAAGTCCCAGCCGGTTCGACGTTCATTTAGGTAGGCGAAAAGCGGTCTGGTGCCCTTCGTCGTCGATTGCTCCGCCTGGGTACAGGTGTTGAGGGACTAGGTGCTGTAGCACCAGGTGCTGCCTGTGCCACGCTTGATTCCTCCTGAGACACTGCTGTGGTTGGCAGAGATGGCACTGAACTTGCCGGTGGCCCAACTAGTGGCGCACCATTGGAGGCGCCTGTCCCTTGCGAAATGGCTGTCTCACTGGCCGCAACTGGTGTTGCCGTGGATGCAAGCCAGGTCCCGCGGTTAGCCCTCACATGGTCAGCATGCCGGTGCCATGTGGTTCCATCCTGCATTCGTACGAGCAGAGAGGAGGAGCTTGCAGGCGCGACCACTTGTCCAGCAGACCAAGGTGGGCCAGAACGGAAATTCCTGGCGAATACTGGCACTCCAGGCTCCGGCAATGGCCAAGGACGGCACCCTTTGTCAGCAGCCAGCTTCTGCTTCAGCTGTTTGAGGAGCGCCGTAGACCGGAGGTCTGGATGCAGAATGTCCAACGGTGTCTTCACCATCCGTCCCAGCAGAAGCTCACAGGGGGCACGGCCGGTGACATCATGAGGTGTAGTCCGGTACTGGAAGAGTATGCGGGCGACCTGCGTACGGAAATCCCCAGCCTGGCTCTTCTTAAGTTTGTCCTTAATAGTCTGCACCACCCGCTCAGCTGCACCGTTTGAAGCAGGGTGGTACGGAGGAACCATCATTCGGCGGATTCCGTTCTTTGTCAGCCAGGCCAGGTACTCTGCGCTGGCGAAAGCGGGCCCATTATCGGAGACTATGATGTCCGGCAGCCCCTGGGCTGCAAAAACCTGCCGAAGTGCTGCAATGGTCGCACCTGCTGACGGAGTGGTGACAGGTAGGACTTCTACCCACTTTGAAAATGCGTCGACTACCACCAGGAAGTAGTGGCCTTTGAAGGGGCCCCCAAAATCCACGTGAAGGCGGGACCAGGGCCTCTGTGGGAATGGCCATGGGGTGATCTCCACATGACGCGAGGCCCGTTGATGTTCCTGGCAGACTTGGCAGCTCTGCACCATGTGAGCGATGTCCTGGTCCAGTCCAGGCCACCAAACGTGGGACCGGGCCACCATCTTTGTCTTTTCCACGCCAGGATGCCCCGCGTGCAGCAACTGCAGGACCCTGGACCGGAGACTTTGTGGGATCACCACCCTGGAACCCCAAAGTAGGCAGCCCTGCTCCAGGCTCAGCTCAGCGGCCTTGTGGCTGTAGGGCTGCTGCACCAACTCCTCCCCTCGGGATACTGCCTTCACCACCTGGGACAGGACCGGGTCCCGACTGGTCGCCTGCGACACAGCAGACCTGGAGAGTACCTCTGGGTACGCATGCTCCAGCATGAGCACTTCAGCTGGCTCTGGAACAGCAGCAGGCACCTCTGGCAGCGGCAACCGGCTCAGGGCATCGGCAGGTCCCAGGTCTTTTCCCGGACGGTACACCAACTGGTAGCTGTAGGCCGCCAGCTTCAAGGCCCATCGTACCACTCGAGGTGATGCCTGCACGGGGACCGCCTTGTCTGGCCCCAGTAGCCCCAGCAGTGGTTTGTGGTCCGTCACTGCCTCGAACTTTCGGCCCCACAGGTACTGGTGAAAACGCTCGACGCCAAACATGAGGGCGAGGCCTTCCTTGTCCAGGTGGCTGTAACGCTGCTCTGCTGTGTGAAGACGTCGAGAAGCAAACGACACCGGGCGTTCTTGGCCATCCTTGTCTCTGTGCGCTAGGACGGCTCCTACACCATAGGGTGATGCATCTACAGTAAGGACAACAGGCTTGGCTGGATCGAAGTGCACCAGCACCGGTGCCTTGGTGATTAGCTGTTTACTGTGCTCAAAGGCCACGTCCTGCTCCTTCTTCCACACCCAATGCTGGCCATCTCGAAGCAGAATGTGCAGTGGCTGTAGATGCGCAGACAGGTTGGGCAGGAACCTCCTGTAGAAATTGATGAGACCAAGGTAGCTTTGCAGCTCTTTCTTGTTTCGGGGCTTCGGCGCCTTCAGAACAGCCTCAACTTTGCGGGGGGCCGGAGTCAGGCCGGCTTGGGAGATGACGTGTCCGAGGTATTCTACACTGGGAACCATGAACACGCACTTTTCCCGCTTGAGCTTGAGACCAGCATCCTGAAGTCGGGCCAGCACGTTGTGCAGATTCTGCATGTGGTCTCCATCGTCAATACCGGTGACGAGGATGTCGTCCAAGTACACTGCCACGTGCTTCATGCCCCTGAAGAGGTTGTCCATCTCTCTCTGAAAGATGGCTGGTGCCGAGGTCACTCCAAATGGTAAACGCGTATACTGGAAAAGCCCCATAGTTGTCGATATCGTGACATACTTCCGTGAGGCCTCCTGGAGCACCAACTGCTGGTACGCGTCTCTGAGGTCGAGCTTCGTGAACTTCTGGCCACCAGACAAAGCCGACCAGAGATCTTCAATCCGAGGCAGGGGGTACTTTTCGACGGTAGCGACGGGGTTGATCGTAACCTTGAAATCCCCACAGATTCTGACACTACCATCTCGCTTGGGGACTGGAACGATGGGAGCGGCCCACTCCGCAGTCTTAACTGGTACCAGGATGCCTTCTCGCTGTAACCGTTGCAGCTCCTGGGTTACCCCGTCCTTCAGTGCGAACGGCAGCGGGCGAGGCTTGAAAAACCGAGGCCGGACTCCCTCGGGTACATGGATGCCAGCAGTCGTACCGGCGAATGTGCCCACCCCTGGCTGGAACAGTGACTGGAAATCTGTTAGGAGGCTCGGGATGTCTGGTAAGCCATGTAGGGCTGCTTCCTGGCCTTCTGGCAGCCGAACACCCAGTGCGCAAATCCAATTTCTGCCGAGCAGCGTCGGTGATGACCCCTTGGTCAAATACAGAGGAAGGGTTGCTTCCCTGTTGCCAAAACGAACGCTGACCTGGGCCTGGCCTTCGACCTGGGAAAGCTCTCCAGAGTAACTCCGCAGCATGACGCCTGAAGCCTCGACGGCCACTCCGGGGAAGGTCCTTTTGAAAAGTTTGCCAGCCATGACCGACACACTGGCCCCCGTGTCCAGTTCCATGGAAATGGGGCGCCCGCAAACTTCGACGGTCAGCACGTACGGCGGCACAGACGACGGGACAAGGCCTGTGTGCCACATGTCGAAAATCGGCGGGTTCTCGGACACGACGTTGAGCCTGGCCGCGGAGGAACCCGAGCCTGCTGCCGCACGTCCCCGCCGCCACTTGCGACGCCTACCCTGACCGCGGGCTGTTGTGGAACCTGGGCTTGATCCAGGCTGCTGCTGTGGTGCGCTGTTCTGCTTCCCCGTTCGGCATACTCGTGCAAGGTGCCCCGTTTTTCCGCACGTGAAGCACTGCGAATGTACGAACTGGCACTGTGAGGGGGAATGGGCGTCACCGCAGCGACTGCATATACCGTCCCTTGCCACCATCTTGTTGACCGCCGCTTCTGTTGACGCCGCACGCGCAATCTCGCCGGCGTCTTTTGTCGCCGCGTCCATCGCCAGCGCTGCTTTCACCACGTCGTCCAGCGAGGGGTCGGGAAGTTCCAGGAGACGTGTCTGCATGGCGGGGCTGTTTATGCCGCAGACGAAACGGTCCCGTAGCAGCGAGTCCAGCTGGTCCCCGAAAGCGCAGGTACTCGCCAAACCTCGTAGCGCGGCGACGAACTGCCCGAGGCTCTCCCCTTCCCGGCGGCTCCGGTTGTTGAAGCGGAAACGCTCCATTAGCGTGGACGACGCCGGACTGAAGTGCGAGCGCAGGGTAGTGAGCAGCTCGCTGAGCGTCTTGGTATGCGGTGTAGCCGGCTTTAGGAGGTCGAGCAGGAGACTGAAGACTTGGGTTCCGCAACTTGCCAGGAAAATGTCCCGCTGTTTCTCCTCGGGCGTGTCGTTAGCGCGGAAAAACACGTGAACTTGCTCCTCATAGATGGGCCAGGCGGACCCGTCTCCCTCGAACGGCTCGAGCCTTCCGTACAGCGGCATGGCGGCAGATGCGGGGGGCGTTGTTTTGCCGCTCTCGATGGTCTGGGTCGACACGTTGACTGTACTCGTCGCCAGTGTCACGATCCGCCCCGGGACCGCGGACGAGGGGGGCCGAGGCGCCCGCGCTCTAACAAGGACGACCCAAACGCATGGCGGGGTAACAGCTACTGACTGCCGAGCCGCGCTCGTCAGTGTTTATTCTTCACGCACGACCAAGGTTGCCTGCCGAACCTGGCGAGGTCATGAAACTAGGCTAGGCAGGGCGCCACACGCTCGTTACAAGCTGTCGTACCGGTGTCTTCGCTCATTCTTTTTTTCCTTTCACTATTCGTGAATGGAATGAGTTGGATGCGCGTGTTGTCGATCTTCCCGCTGATGCTTTTCGTTCGTCACTACAAGATGTGTGCTTTTCGTGAATGCGCACGCGCAGCTGCGCGAATGTGTTTGACTTTTTTGGACTGTACAACGGTGTTTTTTTTACCCCCCTACAATAATGCCCACTTGGGCGATGTAGGTTGTACTAATAAATAAATAAATAATAAATAAAAAGAGGGGACACAGAGCGCTGAACTTCCAACAGTTTATTTCTTTTGAATGTCTTCGCTTTTATACAGTTACACACTGTTAAACCAGCCATGCCCGGAACACAACTGACGCACTTGGTGTTTCGATCTGATGCAGAATAGTTTTGAACCTTTTGGGCTAACTCATGAATTGTCTCGGAATTGCGAAATTAGGTTCCTTGATGTCAAGTTCTTCTTGAATGATGGCCGTTCTTGCTGGATATGTCAACCACGTGGGAATAAGACAATTCTGCCATTTCATTCTGCGCACTCTAAACTAGTTAAGCGAGGCATTATAAAATCCTGCTTTACCAATGCTTTGCGCAAGTCTTTTGAACACAAGAAAGTTTTCAGGAGCAATCTGTAAGGCTGACCATGGCTGGTTACCCTACAAGACTGTTTGTTGGCCTGGTTGGTACTTGCTTAGTGACATATTTTAGCCGCGAAAGAGCACATACACATAGCAAAGGAACACACAACGACAGGACGGGCGGCCACACACAACCGGACGCGGGCGGGTAACCGGCCGCCCGTCCGGTTACCCTGACCATGTACAAGTCTCTGTCACGAAAGGTTGTTGCGTGATCTTCAGTCAAGTGGCCACACTAACACTAACGCAGGCCAACCTGCCAGAGAGACAGAATTTCGCTGTAATTCCATATATGCATAAGATAGCACACAATCTGAAAAAAGTAGCGCAGCAAGTGGATGTGAACGTGTTTTTTTCGGCCCCACAAAAATTGAGCAGTTTGTGCAAAATGTCTGTCCCAGCGTCCAGACCCAATCAGGCGTGTACTACAAAGCACGCTAACAAATTGAGATTGTCTATGTAACGTAGTTTATCAGCTGCCGTTGTCATGTGGAAAATATTACGTTGGTCAGAGGGGTCGGTGTTTGAATGATAGCTTGAAAGAGCATCTGTACAATGTTGATCGGTCAAAGCAAGGGTGGCTGTCCGCTCACTGTAGCACGTGTGGGTGTCGACCAATATATTCAGATTTCAGCATTGTCGCCAAAAGCACAGGCATCACACGCGAAATTATCGAGACTGGTAAGATTTTTTCTTTAAAGGATGATTGTGTAAGTACCCCCTTTGTCGCCCTCATTGATAGGGAAAATATCTATTTAGGTTTGTCCACGTGATGAATTGTAACATCATTGTGTTTCGCACATGGCTGGTGTAACAGTGTGTAACTGGGCATTCAAAAGAAATAAACTGTTGGAAGTTCAGCGCTCTGTGTCCTCTCTTCTGTCCCCTCCTGTCGGCTGCGCTGATTTGCACTCATAATCATGTTGTACCAACACGCCCAAACCTACAGTCTTCTAAATTTCTTAACGAACCTCAGGCACTTTGGCCGTTTCTCTCTAGGTATCTATATAGCCGCCTACGTTTGGGCGATCTCCTGGTCGTCTCCATAACTTGTAGAAGACCGAAATTGGCATAGCAGGGGATCAGTGTATGACGAACACGATTCACTGGTCATGACATGAATAACGCAAAACGCCTGTCGCCTACGTAATGAAACCCTTTCCTTCAGTCACGTGTGCCACATACCCGCATACCATAGTTCGTGGTATGTGGGTATGTGCCACAGGTGATTCACAGTCTCAATCAACACAGTAACCGTGAACATACACATTGAAACGGAAGGCAAGTGAGGTAGCTGAAGGCGAAACTGAGCTGGAAGACACTCGACTGCCATCCACTCGTCCACATGGTGCACCAGAATGACGCAGCCGTCTCTTCATTTCTTATGAGGCTGGGCGATGGCTTCATGCCGACCGAGTATGACGTCAGATTGATTGAGAGCCGCTTTGTGACACGCCAAGAAGCCGCCGCTACGTGCCCTGACGACATCCGGCTATACTACAGCAATGTGGACGTCGACCGCTATAACACACGTTGCCTCGACGCTGCGAAGAATGTATAGTGTCATCCCGCATGCGATAACTGGCTATAAGAACGACCAGCTACACACCGATACCCCGACCAAAGTGGCCAAGGTGAACGCAAGTGATATGGGTGGCCCACCGGTCTCAATTTGCCTGAGCATCGACAAGCCGTACATGATGACGGCCAATATCGACGTAAGAGACGGCCTCGCTAATGGAAACACGGGCACCTTGTGGTACCTTGTGGCACATCGAGCGTGACGAACACGGCAGTCTCGTGCGACTGTGGCTTGAATTTCCAACGTCGACGGTAGGCATCGTCGTCCCAGTCAGCACGAAACACATCACTACCGCACATCCATCAGTAGAATTGAAATGGGTACCCATGGTAAGGCGTTCTCTTACACGACTGTGTCCTCTTACATGAGATATTTTTTTGGCGTATATCGTGGTTGTGGTGGTTCACCACAACCACGATATACGCCAGAAAAATATCTCCTGTAAGAGGACACAGATTCCCCTTGCGCAAGCAAATGCCATAACTGTATGTAGGTCACAAAGGGGTCCAAACGCCCAGGTAGTCTACGGATACGCTAAGCGGCAACCACTGAAGTTGGTCTACGAAGGATGTAGACCAACTACATTCTACGTAGACGGTGGGGTAAGGAAGGGATGGTGATGTTGCGCGGATTGCGCTGGTGTTGTTAATACCCCTGTTGCCGTTTGCATCGTTACGCAACTCTAAGCAACTGGTCACATAGCACATGTGCAACGCTTCAACATGTATGTGTGCTTATACCATATGCACATATCGTTGGCGTCGTTTCGTAAGGTTTTGCTCAATGTAAAAAATTACGCCACAATCACCTTCCTCGCGCATGCTTTGCATAACCTCGATTTCCACGGTACGTGTGATCTGCCGAATTTTTTTTCTATCATGATGTCAGCAACTCCTCACTTCATTTCGAGATATTAGTACAGAGATAAGTCCGCCGAACCAGCCACTTATAGTTGACTAGAGTGTCTGCGTAATTCCAGTCCGGCTATCTTATCACTCAACTGTCTTCTACGTCTTGAGCGAAGCGAACAGCGCAAAGGAGAAAACGCCACGTAGCTTCGTGTCGCAACAAGTGCTTCGAAGGAGAATCGAACGGGTGTACCTTTTCTCGCTGGTTGTATCGCGAACGTGCAGGGTGTTTTACTGTATACAGTCCAAGAATGAGAAGCCCTTTATTTTGAGTCAGTTCCAACGGGAACGAGCGAACAAAACCGGCACTCTCTCATATGTCCAGGAAACCATGTCATCTAAACCCGGAATAATCCACGTAGCTTTGACGGTACGCCAATTAGCTTGCTTTTTTATATTATTCACGAACTATTCGAATCACCTACTGCACCGTTGCAGCGAGGTACGCAAAATATATTGCCACAGCCAAGGAACAACAAATAACCTCGCAGGGTCGCTTATACATTCGCCTAAGGCGACTGAAAGGCGAAAGCCTTCCAGTCCACTGAGAAGTAAAAGAAGATCGATTTCGCCTTCGGGTCGCATTAGGCGAATTCCATCTTCTTTTTCTTCTCAGTGGATGTATAGATCCTCCACTGCCCCTCTCGGAAAACTTTCTGCCCTTAACGCGGTTTTCCACTGCCTTCAGGATCGGCCCACCTGTGACCAGGCGATGATGTAATGTGATGACGTCATCATGTAAGGCTGCGTTACGTGACGTCATAATGACGTCACGCAATGCGACGATTTGTGGCGTCATATGGGGACGTGATCAAGTGATGATGATATTTGCATCGCTCGTGTTGACGCCGCAGATGCCCACGGTCAATTTTCGTGTTTGATGAGGCATCAAATGCTTTCACCTTTCAAAAATAGTCCAAAGGCCCAAAAATATGACACGCGCAGCCAGCAACATGTAGGGCTCCGTGTGTTTGGATAAATAAAAAAAAATACGATAAACACTCGCCGGTAAAAGTTTTGACAATTCGGATTTATCCGACAAACTCCAGTATTAACAGCGAATATGGCCCTGTTCCGTTCTTTATCGAAAGGGTACGTTTTAAGCAGTTAGTTATACATAGGCCAGTTTGGCCAAAATAAACATCACCTCACGTCAACAGTATCTTGAAGACGAGGCCCATCGCACATTTAACGAAGGGCTTATCGAGCGCGGAGCGAGGGACCTCAACGACGTCTCTTGCTGTCAACGATAGCGAGAGGTGTCAGCGGCAATGGGGCTCGGCAGACGACATCCAATATACGGCCCTCGTAAAGTACGCTTGCGCCTGTTACAGCATGCTTTAAGGCTCTAATATACGCAAAAACGTAGGTTTTGGTATTGAAGTATTTGTGATTTTGTGTATCTGTGTTATTCGGTTGAAACCTCCCAGAGGACTAAAATACGCATCGTGTGTTTTGATGTATTCGTGTTGAGATATAGTTTCGTGTAGATATAAGAGTGTTGCAAATAATGCAAAATTAAATCCAGAATTTCGGAGAACTGGTTATTTACAAAAAGTAAACTGCGATAAACGCCCAATTTCCGCCGAAAAAATAAACTCAGAAAACAAGGAGCCCTATAGCAATAAGCCACGTGAATGCGTAGCGGTCAATATGTTTTCCATCTCGTTTTTTTTTACCTCCACGAAAAGCGAGTTCCCTACTAAAATTATGCGCTTAAGTAATGCCGCCTTTAAATTATGGACTACAAACTCGGCATGAAAATAGCAAATTTTCGCCGTCAGCTCGGCAGCTCAGCGAAGCATTCGCCGAGTTCTTGTTTAGAGCTCGTATACGCTTCGTACATACGGGCTTCCGTATAACCTGTCAGACGGAAAGTAGGGACCCATAACTTCGTAAACAGGGATTTATAAAGCATACGCTAATGGGCAAGCCTTATGCCCATACGCTAATGGGCATAAGGCTTGGAGAAGGGGAATATATGAAAAACTTGACGGGGACTAAGTGACAGGAAACGTTGGCCTTATTACCCGGAAATCGTTCTAAAACTGAAAGCGCAAAAGCTTGCCATATGGAGTATAGCGCAAAAGAACTCACTTTCGGAATTCAAAACGATAAGTTAAGAAGGATTACCTTTCAGGGTTAGCGAGTTAATTAACGTGGCACTGTAGCGGAAAAAAATCACAGCATATCCACGGAGTGAATGATGATGAGTGGGCGAAGCTGCGGAGGTTCATCGGTAAACCGTGAATCTTCCGTGAATTCTGCCCAGTACATCATCACCGACGTGAGATCGGCCGCGTTTATACTAAAGGCTCGATGAGAGTTATGACGACTTGCAGCTCACTTTGATTTTACATGTACGCTGTGAATGTTCATTGTTTAGAAAACCATTGCTTTAGAAAACATCTGGCGTCTTTCGTTAAGCAGCTGGCGTCTTTTTGTTTTGCTTTAGAAACATCTGGCGTCTTTTCGTTTTGCTTTTAGAAAACATCTGGCGTCTTTCGTTGGTTTATTTCATCAATCAACGGCGTTTTGAACAAAATTTTTATTGTTTAATCACGCACAGGAGAAATCTCACCAGGCACTACCTTGGAGGTAAACAATGGCTGCTAATGGGAATGAGAGACAGAAGAAGTCGGCTTTTAGCTAACACTTACACTTCTACTTCTACTAACGTTTCCTACTGGAACATGCCATTGGCTGCTAATGGGGAATGAGAGACAGAAGAATTCGGCTTTTAGTTAACGCGCACGCTGCGAATTTTTTATTGTTCAACAACGCACAGGAAAAATCTCCCACCGGCACCACCTTGGAGGTCAAGATCTGGTACTAGCGTTACGACTGGTTACGCACTACGACTACTACGACTACGAGGGACGTACGGGTGCCGCCTTAAGGAGCTTCGCCCCTAAAAACACGGTACAAAGAGCAATAGAGGCCTGCAAAAAATTACACCATCTCCCGCTAAAGGGGACCATGAGTAGATGCGAAGCCGGAGCACTTGCACGATCGCGTTCCGTTGGCGTTCGTTGGGCATGCTACCGAGCTCGCGTCGTGGAAAGCGAAGAGCGACGCTACGCACGTCGTATCTTCCATCTAGCCTGGTCGTTAATTCTCACAGGGCGAGCGGGGAACGCGGTCGACAGGCGGGCGAGAGGGGGCAGCGTAGGAGAGGAGAGAGAAGGAGAGGGTACGTGCATACGCTCGAGCTCATCGCGGCGTTGCGCAGGAGAGAATTTCGGCATGTCTAGCCCGCGTTTCAGAGGAAGAGTGGAAAGGGGGAGGGGTATGTGAGAGGTGAGAGGAGAGGGAAAGTGGAGAGAAGGGGAGAGGGTGAGTGGAGAGGGGAAATGAGAGAGGGTAGATGACAGGGGGAATGGTGAGGGGGAGTGGAGAGGAGGTGTGTGGAGAGGGTATGCGCATGCGCAGTAAGGGTGGTCACGCCGCACACCACCACCGGATTGCGCTCCGCCTTAAGATACTTCGCATCTAATAATTGCTATTATATACAGCAGTATCTGGCGCCCTCTGTGCGGCACGAAAAGCCGTGAATGTGCCCAGTCTGGCCACCCTGAGAAGGCGCGGCAGCTTGTCAGATAAAGTCACAGTTTCGCCGCAACGGCGAAGCAATGAATGCGATAGCAATAAATTGGAATGTAACGCGAAGAACGGAAAGCATCTCGAAATTGCCAGCGCGTCGCTCGAGCCCAGAGGACGCATGAAAAGAACGCACACAGGACGAGCGCGAACTAATGCGTCACAGCTCGACCCTTGAAGCGCACTGCTCAAACATAAAGCACGACGCACGAAACGAACGAATAGGTACACACAGGACGAGCACAGTTGTCACAGTTGTTACAGTTGTTGTCACAGTTGTTACTTATTTCTGTTTCAACAGCGCTCTCCTTCCGCAAACGCAGCCGCTGCAGCGAGCGAAGTGGCCTGCGTACCCCCCGCTACATCCCACCGGTTCTTTCCTCGAGATAAGCGCACGAAGGCGACCACGCCCTGTAGGGCGAAAAGCAACGGCGTTCGCAAGAGCGGGACGACGATCTTCAAAGCGCGCCACGCGCGCACATCGCGCCATCTATGTGGTGACAAAGAAAGCATGCTGAAGTAAATGGTGTATATAAATAGCTTGCCGTTAGCAGGCTGCAAGACGGCACTGTTCGTGACCTAACCGTCTAACGCCGTGCGCTGCGAAGCGAGAGGTCGCCCGTTCGATTCCGCACGTCGGATAGTTTTTCTGAATTATTTTTCTCTGTGGCCTATATATATATATATATATATATATATATATATATATATATATGTATATACGGTGCATGATGGCGGCAACGGGGACGGCAAAATTCAGCCGAAACTGCCCATATACTTTCTATCGCAATAATAAACATGTCTGACGTGCATACGTGTTGCGTGCGTAATGAATCCACCACATCCGACGCGACCCGGAGCGTGTATTCCCGACCCACCTGCAATAATTACATGTTTTTGGTCGCTAGGATTACAAAACGTGAGTTATTTTTTAATACATGAGCGTGGCGAAGCCAGCGGCAAGAACAGTGTTCGATAGTTTTTTTTTTTTTTTTTGCTGCGTACGTGTGTATACAGCTATAGTCGGGTACAACTTTAGAAAAAAGCGGCATTTGCACCTCAAAGGCGGATGCACACGCGCTTCCACCAATGGGCGCGCGCTCTAGACTGACGTCACGAGCCGGACGGCCGGTGCCTCCGCTCAAGGAGAAGAAGCGGGACTATTTCTTTGCCGCGGAGGCAATCGGCTGCCGCGCTTCGGTCATATGGGCGGGGCCTCTCCTTTTTTCTAAAGTTGTACCCGACTATACGTTTCAGTGATGGAGGCAGATCCATGCCACCTGATATGGACATGTTCCGTGATTTCAACCGGAACGCTGTCGCCTCGTTTATACGATCCGGCCTATTGCTTTCCCGCAAGCCACATTTTTATCTGTGTTTTCTAAGTGCAGCATATCTTCTGTACTTTCAGTACAGGCCAATATGAGTTAAACTCCTGTTTCGGAGTAAGCGACACCGAGTGTTTTGCCTGTTTGTTTCTTCCTTATAGCACTGAGAAAGCTTCTTCGAGGTATTCAGGCGAAAGCCTTAGATGTGTCATCAAACGCGAAAAATGACTGCCGGCGTCAACATGAACATGAATGTCACATGATCAGAGAAGTCACGTGAACAATACAATAATAATAATAATAATAATAATAATAATAATAATAATAATAATAATAATAATAATAATAATAATAATAATAATAATAATAATAATAATAATAATCAGTCATTTATTTAACGTGCCCAGGAACAACCGTGAGGTCTTTGTGCAGGCGCACGCAAAAAAAAATAAAAATAAACAATACAATACAGACAGTCTTCAGAAATAAAAAGAGCAAAAACACGTAGACAAAGAGAAATGAACACAAAAGGGGAGGAGTAAAATAAGACAACATGAGAAATATTGAAGGGAATAAAAAATTAGATTGCATATATACAACTATGCGGATAGACGGAGAAGGGAAGACTTGTACATTGTGCCATACTATGTCAAAAAAGTGCAAAGCTCGGATAAAAACAGTGATTGTGGACTATGAAAAACGTCAAGATCAAGAAAATTAATATTATAAAGACATTGTATTCTGTGAACGGTAGAGAGTTGGAAGAAGCACGCGGGTACATGAAACGGTCTGTTCTCTCTGGTTAACTTTCGCGGAATTCGAAAATTAACACAATTGAGAAGTACAGGGCAGGATATGATACCGTGGACTAACTTGTAAAGAAATGAGAGATCAGAGCGATTTCGTCGGCAGTGAAGTGATGGCAGTGTTAATGATTCAGCAGTATAATAATAATAATAATAATAATAATAATAATAATAATAATAATAATAATAATAATAATAATAATAATAATAATAATAATAATATACGTGGTGGTTTAACGTCCCAAAAAAACGACAGGATTATGAGGGACGCCGTAGTGGAGGGCTCCAGAAATTTCGACCAC
Organism: Rhipicephalus sanguineus; assembly: GCF_013339695.2. Classification (NCBI taxonomy): domain Eukaryota; kingdom Metazoa; phylum Arthropoda; class Arachnida; order Ixodida; family Ixodidae; genus Rhipicephalus; species Rhipicephalus sanguineus. The sequence goes on along the minus strand of NC_051183.1, from coordinate 19,812,471 downwards.
CTGGGATTCATTAACGCGCACCTAAATCTAAGTACACGGGCCCCAAACATTTTCGCCTCCATCGAAAATGCAGCCTCCGCGGCCGGGGTGTGAACAATACAATCAAGTGAGAAAAAAATATAAAGAACAAACAAGAGCGGAAGATAATGAATTTCACCTTTTATTCGTTTTTGGCGAGTGTATATATATATATACATTCGCCAAAAAAATATATACATTATTTTATGAGTGTATATATATATATATATATATATATATATATATATATATATATATATATATATATATATATATATATATATATATATATATATATATATATATATATATATATATATATATAGTCAAGTAGATCCTCCGTGAGAAGTCACAACGTTGTTTATTTCGACGTTTCAGCCAGAGTCTGGCCTTCATCAGGAATGAGGGTACAGTTTGTTGGTGCTCAGCTTTATACAATCTTAGAGGAGTGAGGGTACGCGGAATAATAATAATAAAAAAAAAGAGAAAAAAAGAAAAGTGAGAACATGAGGTAGACCCCCCCCCCCTTTCTCCGGCCGCCCCCTTCCACCCCTCCGACGATCACTTTTAAGATGTTCGCGGCCTGCATATCCTTCCCTCCATTAACGTATTGTTCCCGACCAGGCAGCGCCTCGTGGCTCCGGCGGTGCGGTGAGGGGTAAAAAGGACCTTTTTTATGAAGTTAAGCCTTTAACTACTCAGTGCCCCGTGGACGTCTCATCCCCGGTGCGGTGTGGGGACAAAAGGAGCTTTTTTAAGAAGTTAAGCCTTTAACTACTCAGTGCCACGTTGACGTCTCGACCCCGTAAGGGGGGCCGCCGCGTATTGCCGGAAAGGCTAGCAAGCGGGCGCAATGTCAATTTTGGCCCGCTCCTGGATTCCGCAGTCGGGGGCTCCTGATTGTGCACAAGGGCGCTGTCAGACATGTCATGCTTGACAGAAATGATTGGTTAGTAAGGTAGAAACAGCAAGAGATGACAGCTGTACTTAGAAATTAGTTACACTTGGAAGTATTTTCAGCTGTCCAGTGACCGTCGCAGCTGCAGTGCCGTGAACTCTTCAGTTATTATTGTCATTATTGCCGTTATTGTTTTCTAATGCTTTAATTGCTGCAAGTGTACCCGGATTCTCATTTATTCCTCTTTCGAGGGTGTTAAATCGGTGGATGAGGTATGACTCTCGTTGTTCACGTTCTCGGTTTGATTTGAATCCCGTTTCTAAGAGTGTTACTGATAGTTTGTCGAATGCATGGTCGGGAAGGTTGAGATGTTTTGATAGAGGTAGACTTGGGGCTGATTTCGCATGGGCTCTGTGATTATTGAAACGAATCCTAAATGGTGTTTCTGTTTGTCCGATGTACTGCATACTGCACACGTTGCATTCGAGTAGGTATACCACATTAGATGAATCGCATGTTAGGTTTCCTCGTATGTTAATCGAAAACTTGGAGTGTGTGCTGGTTGCCTTGTCTGTTTCTCGCATCGCTTTACATACAAGACATCGTGACTTTAAACAAGGTCGGCATGAATTATTAGGGGGTGAAGTATTGATCTGAGAGTGCACAAGTGTGTCTTTGAGGTTGCGTGGTCGTCGGTAAACGACGCCAGGGGCGAATGGAAATGCGCGTTTCAGACGTTCACTTTGTTCCAGAATGTTGTAATGTCGTTTAAGGATTTTGTTTACATTGGGAAAGTTCGTGCTGTAAGTTAAGCAGAGGTTTGTCCGTTGCGGGTCTTGTTGCGGTGGCCGCTTCATAAGTAAGTCATCACGCTTCAGTTTTCTGGCTTTTTGAACGGCGTCCTCAATTACATGTGAGGGGTATTTTTGTTTATCGAGCATAAGTTTTAGCCTCTGTGAGTTCGTGTCAAAATCAGCGTCTTTTGAGCAGATTCGCTTAAACCGGTGAGCCTGGCTGTATGGAATACTGTTTTTACAGTGGCGCGGGTGATCGCTCCGGTAATAGAGGTATTGTTGTCGATCCGTTGGTTTGCGGTATAGGGTTGTAGAAAGTTTGTCTTGTTCTATCGTTACGGTAACGTCAAGAAAATTTACGGTTTCTTGCGAGTAGGTGTGTGTGAAGTGTATGTTTGGATGTACAGCGTTGTAAGTGTCGATAAAATTGAGAAGTTCATCCTCGCTGTGGGTCCAAATAAGAAAGATGTCGTCTATGTATCTTCTGTATAACAGTGGTTTCAAGGAACTTTGTGCAAGAAATTCGGATTCTAGCTTTCCCATAAATATGTTGGCATAATTGGGTGCCATTTTGGTGCCCATAGCGGTCCCGCTAATTTGTCGAAAATACTCTTGGTTAAATTCAAATGAATTTAATTCTAGGACCATCCTCGTCAAAGTTGCGATTGCAGAGAAATCTGGGGTGTCAGGTTGTCTATGGTCTGTGTACATGTTTTGTAATGCAGCTATGCCGTCATCGTGAGGAATATTTGTATACAATGAGGACACATCAAGAGTAACCAAGTACGAGTTTTTCGGCACACACAGACCTGCAATGTCTCGAAGAAAATGTGTGGTGTCCTTTACGTACGACGCGAGAGTGCATGGAATGTGGCTTATTAATTTGTCCACGTACCCTGATATGGGTTCAGTTATTGTACCTATGCCTGATATGATTGGTCGACCGGGGTTACCGGGCTTATGAATTTTTGGGAGGATGTAGAAGCGACCTGGACGAGGGTATGACGCTCGCATTAGTTTGTGGTCAGTGTTGGTTATCCTTTCTGCGTCCAACAGTTTCTTTAGTTCTGTTGATACGATACGTTTGTATTCGTCTGTCGGATCCCCTGGGAGGCGTTCGTAAAATTTTGAGTCGTCTAGTTGGCGGTATGCTTCTTGTAAGTAGTCGGTTGTATTAAGGACCACAATTGCTCCTCCTTTGTCAGCGGGTTTTATTGTTATGTCTGTCCTAGATGCCAGATTTCTCATACTAATTTTTTCAGATTTTGTCAAGTTTTCTCGCTTTCCTTTCTGTCTGTGGTATTCATTTACTATATCTTTCTGTACTGCGGTGATATAAAGGTCCAGACACTTGTCTCGGTTACTGTTCGGTGTCCAATCATTTGTTCTACGACGGTGAATGTTTTCGTGGTTAGAAGGCCTGTCCAAGAAATATTCGCGCAACCTCAAACTTCTAGCGAAGTTGTCGAGGTCTCGGAGCAAGTGAAATTCGTCAAAACGTTTCGTGGTTGGGCAGAAGCTTAGTCCTTTGGATAGCAGTTTTTCTTCGTCAGGTGACAAATTCGTATCCGATAGGTTTACAATCACAGTGTCACAGGGTGTGTTCATAGATGGGTGCTCGTTTGTACCGTTAGTGGTTTCCTGGGTGGTGTTGTTGTAGTGGTATGGGATTATCTCAGGAAACGCGGGGTTGGGGACATGGTCTCTTTTGAGTTTATGAATTTTAGTGGTCATGATGGCTTGGTATTTCTTCTGTTCGAATTCTGTTAACAGGGTGATTTCATCGTTCGATAAAGTGTTATTATGGCGGAGAATGGTGTTGGTCATAGCGACCAGTTTCTCTATCTGCTTATCACTGTGATTGAGAGCGATTTCTGTTAATTTAAGAGATGCCTCAAGGAGGACGTTTTTCCATGTTATTTGGTCGTGTTATCGAGGTTTGTAGCGGCTGGTGTGAGGAAGAGTGTCATACCCTTGGGGGCTATTCTAGCACCAAGGTACACTTGCAGTGTTGATTTATGCAGTTCATGTCTAATTCGTTTGTCCGCGAGTTTTCGTACTTTAAAAAAGGTGGCACTGCAACTGAGAAGCGATGAACTGGACTTACATTTTGGAAGTCAGTCTTCTTTTGGGTGCGGGGATGGCACTGATGAAGTCCGCAGATTGTAGTTATGTCCGGCAGGCCTTCGTCGTTGTAGGGAGGATTCCGGCATTGGGCTCCCGGCGATCGTTGAGTGCAGGATGTCTGTGTTCGTTGGGAGTTCCGGTCCCGGGGTCCGCAATAGAGGGACGCGGCTTCGTAGTTCGGCAGGTTTCCCTTTGAGGAGTGGCGTAGTGGTGCTGTCGTGTAGTTCTTCTGGTCTCGCTGTCCGCAATAGAGGAGCGCGTCTTGGCTGTCCAGCAGACTTCCCCCCTAGTAGTGGTGCGCTGTTGATAATGGTGAGGGGGTGCTTGGGGCGTGCGGGTGTCACAGTTTCGCCGATCGTCGGGAACTCGGCTGTGATGTTGGGTGGGTGCGGGGCTCCGGGAACATGTTGATATGTAGGCTTCGTGTCATGGGTGTTTTGTTGTGATGAACGAATATTGACGGGAGCGGTAGGTTGAGTCGACCACCCCGTGGTAGCTTCGAGGTCTCCGCGACCGAGTGCGCTCTTCAGGGTTTCGGCAATCAACGCGACACCCATAAAACTCGGGTGAAGCCCATCCGCAGCAAGAAAACGCCTTGGTGGTAACTGCTCGAATTGATAGTCGACGTATGACACCTTGCTGGGTCTTCGGCAGTAGGCCTTGACTGTCTCGTTGAATTGACGAGCCTCCCGGTGGAAGCGGTGCACGAATTGTTCGTTCGATCTTTCCAGGCGTTGGTTGGGATAACGTGGCAGCACGCATGAAACGACGAGTCTTTCAAGTTCCTGGCGTGTTCGTAGCGTGTTGTTTACCAGGCGACGAAGGCGGCGTAGCGATTCGTCTAGTCCGTACGACGCCAGCTCGCTGGTACCGACGTGGAAAACGAGCGTGGTCACAGATCGTGGTATACTGGCCAGCTCTTTCTCGATGTCGAATGTGGAGGCTCCGCGGATTGTAATGATCGCAGGTGTTGCTCTGTCATGCGGGTTGAAATGCCGGTGCAAATACCTTGTTTGTGAGTTTCCGATGATGGCTGTGGTGGGTGGATGTTTAGGAAACTTTCGTGAGAGCTGCTCAACTGGAGGTGCGCCTGTGGCCGGTCTTGAGTAGGCAGGCATCGTGGTGGAGTGGCCGTAGCGTTGCAAGTAGTCAAGTAGATCCTCCGTGAGAAGTCACAACGTTGTTTATTTCGACGTTTCAGCCAGAGTCTGGCCTTCATCAGGAATGAGGGTACAGTTTGTTGGTGCTCAGCTTTATACAATCTTAGAGGAGTGAGGGTACGCGGAATAATAATAATAAACAAAAAAAAAGAGAAAAAAAGAAAAGTGAGAACATGAGGTAGACCCCCCCCCCCTTTCTCCGGCCGCCCCCTTCCACCCCTCCGACGATCACTTTTAAGATGTTCGCGGCCTGCATATCCTTCCCTCCATTAACGTATTGTTCCCGACCAGGCAGCGCCTCGTGGCTCCGGCGATGCGGTGAGGGGTAAAAAGGACCTTTTTTATGAAGTTAAGCCTTTAACTACTCAGTGCCCCGTGGACGTCTCATCCCCGGTGCGGTGTGGGGACAAAAAGGAGCTTTTTTAAGAAGTTAAGCCTTTAACTACTCAGTGCCACGTTGACGTCTCGACCCCGTAAGGGGGGCCGCCGCGTATTGCCGGAAAGGCTAGCAAGCGGGCGCAATGTCAATTTTGGCCCGCTCCTGGATTCCGCAGTCGGGGGCTCCTGATTGTGCACAAGGGCGCTGTCAGACATGTCATGCTTGACAGAAATGATTGGTTAGTAAGGTAGAAACAGCAAGAGATGACAGCTGTACTTAGAAATTAGTTACACTTGGAAGTATTTTCAGCTGTCCAGTGACCGTCGCAGCTGCAGTGCCGTGAACTCTTCAGTTATTATTGTCATTATTGCCGTTATTGTTTTCTAATGCTTTAATTGCTGCAAGTGTACCCGGATTCTCATTTATTCCTCTTTCGAGGGTGTTAAATCGGTGGATGAGGTATGACTCTCGTTGTTCACGTTCTCGGTTTGATTTGAATCCCGTTTCTAAGAGTGTTACTGATAGTTTGTCGAATGCATGGTCGGGAAGGTTGAGATGTTTTGATAGAGGTAGACTTGGGGCTGATTTCGCATGGGCTCTGTGATTATTGAAACGAATCCTAAATGGTGTTTCTGTTTGTCCGATGTACTGCATACTGCACACGTTGCATTCGAGTAGGTATACCACATTAGATGAATCGCATGTTAGGTTTCCTCGTATGTTAATCGAAAACTTGGAGTGTGTGCTGGTTGCCTTGTCTGTTTCTCGCATCGCTTTACATACAAGACATCGTGACTTTAAACAAGGTCGGCATGAATTATTAGGGGGTGAAGTATTGATCTGAGAGTGCACAAGTGTGTCTTTGAGGTTGCGTGGTCGTCGGTAAACGACGCCAGGGGCGAATGGAAATGCGCGTTTCAGACGTTCACTTTGTTCCAGAATGTTGTAATGTCGTTTAAGGATTTTGTTTACATTGGGAAAGTTCGTGCTGTAAGTTAAGCAGAGGTTTGTCCGTTGCGGGTCTTGTTGCGGTGGCCGCTTCACAAGTAAGTCATCACGCTTCAGTTTTCTGGCTTTTTGAACGGCGTCCTCAATTACATGTGAGGGGTATTTTTGTTTATCGAGCATAAGTTTTAGCCTCTGTGAGTTCGTGTCAAAATCAGCGTCTTTTGAGCAGATTCGCTTAAACCGGTGAGCCTGGCTGTATGGAATACTGTTTTTACAGTGGCGCGGGTGATCGCTCCGGTAATAGAGGTATTGTTGTCGATCCGTTGGTTTGCAGTATAGGGTTGTAGAAAGTTTGTCTTGTTCTATCGTTACGGTAACGTCAAGAAAATTTACGGTTTCTTGCGAGTAGGTGTGTGTGAAGTGTATGTTTGGATGTACAGCGTTGTAAGTGTCGATAAAATTGAGAAGTTCATCCGCGCTGTGGGTCCAAATAAGAAAGATGTCGTCTATGTATCTTCTGTATAACAGTGGTTTCAAGGAACTTTGTGCAAGAAATTCGGATTCTAGCTTTCCCATAAATATGTTGGCATAATTGGGTGCCATTTTGGTGCCCATAGCGGTCCCGCTAATTTGTCGAAAATACTCTTGGTTAAATTCAAATGAATTTAATTCTAGGACCATCCTCGTCAAAGTTGCGATTGCAGAGAAATCTGGGGTGTCAGGTTGTCTATGGTCTGTGTACATGTTTTGTAATGCAGCTATGCCGTCATCGTGAGGAATATTTGTATACAATGAGGACACATCAAGAGTAACCAAGTACGAGTTTTTCGGCACACACAGACCTGCAATGTCTCGAAGAAAATGTGTGGTGTCCTTTACGTACGACGCGAGAGTGCATGGAATGTGGCTTATTAATTTGTCCACGTACCCTGATATGGGTTCAGTTATTGTACCTATGCCTGATATGATTGGTCGACCGGGGTTACCGGGCTTATGAATTTTTGGGAGGATGTAGAAGCGACCTGGACGAGGGTATGACGCTCGCATTAGTTTGTGGTCAGTGTTGCACTGAGTAGTTAAAGGCTTAACTTCTTAAAAAAGCTCCTTTTTGTCCCCACACCGCACCGGGGATGAGACGTCCACGGGGCACTGAGTAGTTAAAGGCTTAACTTCATAAAAAAGGTCCTTTTTACCCCTCACCGCACCGCCGGAGCCACGAGGCGCTGCCTGGTCGGGAACAATACGTTAATGGAGGGAAGGATATGCAGGCCGCGAACATCTTAAAAGTGATCGTCGGAGGGGTGGAAGGGGGCGGCCGGAGAAAGGGGGGGGGGGTCTACCTCATGTTCTCACTTTTCTTTTTTTCTCTTTTTTTTTATTATTATTATTCCGCGTACCCTCACTCCTCTAAGATTGTATAAAGCTGAGCACCAACAAACTGTACCCTCATTCCTGATGAAGGCCAGACTCTGGCTGAAACGTCGAAATAAACAACGTTGTGACTTCTCACGGAGGATCTACTTGACTACTTGCAACGCTACGGCCACTCCACCACGATGCCTGCCTATATATATATATATATATATATATATATATATATATATATATATATATATATATATATATATATATATATATATATATATATATATATATGTGTGTGTGTGTGTGTGTGTGTGTGTGTGTGTCTATATATATATATATATATATATATATATATATATATATATATATATATATATATATATATATATAAAGAGAGAGAGAGAGAGACAGAGAGCAAAAGCTCAAGCGTAGTTTTAGTTCCGCGAGTCTTGACAGTAGTTGAGTGAGCCACCGTAGAAAGGTCTTAGACTTTGATTCTGAAAGCGCGAAAGCTATTGCAGCAAACATCCCCTTAAGTCCCGAAAGATATGTGACAGCTTTCGTGCAACAGAAACATAAAGTTCTGCCAGTGGTATTTAGAGGCAGGCTTTCTCGGAATGTGAGTTCTGAGCGGCGAAGGAAACAGTTGGTTTTTCGTTGCAGCTAGGTATAAACTATTGCAGAACGTGTTGGTTAGGAAACTGCTCGGGGCAACAGCTGCAGTACCTCACTTACTCATTGAGCGCCCGTTGTATTGCCAAAGGCGATTTAGCGTAGACGCATGGGGAAGTTGCTGAGAGATCCACCGCACGCACGTGCGAAGACTGCTAAAGAAATTTCAAATGCAGGAAGCTGTCAAACACTGCCCCGGGATTTGGAGACGAGCTATGTTTGTTTACTCTTGAAAGTGCACCGTGAAAGCACTTTCTGTCTGCAGCCGAAAAAAGACTAGCACTAGTAACCGGGAGGTGTTTGCTAAGACCAGAAAGATGACGCGTGTCAGGAAGAGCGTCACAAGCAACGATCTTCTTTTGGCTATTGCAGAAGCGTTGGAATGTCAACAAACTATTTTTCTTGGTGACGCCACTACAGAGTCACACTATTTGCTATGTTTCCAGACTACCCTGTCAAGCACTGGTTAAAAAGGCCCAATTAAAGAAATATTTAAAAAGGATAAAATGGTTAAAGATTGTATGTGATTGAGTGGGCATTAGGTGTGTCAACGAATGAACTTATAAAACTAAATAAAATAAAGAATTATTAGTACAAATTAGTATAAACAGCATTTCTATAAACATTACGGCAAATGATAATAATTGCTCGGGTTTTACGTCGCGAAAACCACGTTCTAACCCCGTAGTGGGGGGCTCCGGAAATTCGGCCACGTGGGGTTCTTTAACGTGCACCTAAATCTAAGTACACGGATGTTCTTTGCACGGATGTTCTTTGCAAATGCGGCCGCCGCGGCCGTGAATCAAATTTTTGATTTGCATTTTATTGTAAATCTTCACTTTATATTTATATCTTATTCTTCGTTCCCAGGTCACCTGTGAACCAAGAAGCTGCCTCAGTAATTCGCTGAAGCTGCTTGTTTTATTCTGTAGAGGTAGAGCATTTATTTTGGTTTTCTAAACAAACTTTCGCTTTTATCTGTTGGATATTATTCCGTACAATCGAAATAATTCTTAAGTAATAAATAACAAAAAACAGTGAAACAATATTATGAATCAATTTGGTGTATTAAGCAATACTTAGTTCACTGACTATGTACATCTGATTGAAAGGTGTGAGGGCAGAATTTTTGCATTTTTTCACTACCATGACCATTCGCATCTAAAGTTGTGTAAACCACTTGCTTACAGTGAACATAAATTGGGCATGAAAGGCTTAAAAGCTTGGGGGACGCTTGAGCTGCGCCTTCAAGAGTAGAACGTAATAGCGTAATCAGGTCCCGTGCGCATTGCCCTTTCAATTGCTAGCCTTGTTTTTGTTGTCGGTGGATGCCTCAACTATGGTGCAAGGAAGGGGACGTTTGTGCGCACAACATTGACTGTCTCAAGCTATCATAGAAAACACACTGCAAGTACGGTTGCGAAGTGCCCACTACGCCGTAATTATTCCTTTTGCGAATCAGCGATGGGTCCACTACGCGTCCAAAAGGCAGCACGCGAACACACGCAGTCACGGTTGCCAGGTTTGGCAATTGGCTAGTTTTTTAGGCGAGTGGCGGCAGAAAAATTGTCGTGGTTACTTGGCTCCTTTTTAGCTACTTTCTTGTCTGCTCAATTTCAGCAGACTTACCAATATCTGGTAAAGTCGTAGCCACTGGTGATGGAGTATATGGTGCGAAAATATGGCGATCAAAGCGTGCTTCAAAATCTGAAAACTGAATTTGTTAATTTGATTATGCAGAAAATGAACTCTATTGAAAAGGACGGCGCAACGGCCAAAGCAGGCGTAAGGCTCAACGGGGGTGATCTTAACGTAAATATATATAAAAAAACTACACGGTTAAAACCCGTCAGTCAAGCGGACTTCGTGCCCGCCAAAACAAAATCCTTTTGGATAAATGGCGGAGCTCAGCGGCAACTGTTGCATATGTCTTCGGTTTGCAGATCAGCCATTGATGAACGCCGCCTTAAAGCACAATTGGAAGTGAACATGAATCGAAAACGCCCGCATTCAGGGCACTCTGCACTCATCGACAATAGAAACCAAGTGGCCGACATTTCTAGTGATCACACAAGCACTCATTAACAACAGTTGTTAGGGAGCGCTTTTGTTGCCGCCTTTCTTTTTCTTGTCCTAGTTTTTTTCGTGCAATCTTTAAAAGATTCTACCAAATCACCCAACAATAAATTATTCTAGGTTATCCGCCTAACTGTTTGTATCGTTTCTTAGACTTAGGTAAGCACTGCGAGCTCACATTTGACAACGGAACAACTTATTGGGAAACTAGCTACAACATATACTTCAATGAGAGTAACTGTTATTTTTAGCATACTCATCATACCGTAGACTCATTTTAAATGCGAAGCATTTCTTAGCGAACTTCTGCGACTTTGAGCGTATCTATCTATCTATCTATCTATCTATCTATCTATCTATCTATCTATCTATCTATCTATCTATCTATCTATCTATCTATCTATCTATCTATCTATCTATCTATCTATCTATCTATCTATCTATCTATCTATCTAGCCGCCTACGACTTTGTGCTCTTCTGGTCGCTTGGTTCATCGAATGTGCACCAAAACTGGTATGGCGTAACATGACTGTATGACGAACATAAATGACAAGTCATAACATGAAAATCATGACACGCATGTCATGTACAGCATGATTTACATGCTACGCTCATGCTGCGCTGGTGGCCGTTTCGCTAGTTAGATATACACCAAATTTGGTATCTTGCGACATGACTGTATGACGAACATAAATAACACGAGTTAACATGAAAATCATGACACGCATGTCATGTACAGCATGACTTACGTGCCACGCTCATGCTGCGCTGGTGGCCGTTTCGCTAGTTTGATATACACCAAAATTGGTATCTTGCGACATGACTGTGTGACGAACATAAATAACACGAGTTAACATGAGAATCATGACACGCATGTCATGTACAGAATGACTTACGTGCCACGCTCATGATGCGCTGGCGCCCGTTTCGCTAGCTTTACATACATCAAAATTGGCATCTTGTGACGTGACTGTGTGACGAACATAAAAACACGAGTTAACATGACAATCATGACACGCATGTCATGTACAGCATGACTTACGTGCCACGCTCATGGGGCGCTGGCGGCGGTTTCGCTAGATTTATATACATCAAAATTGGTATCTTGTGACGTGACTGTGTGACGAACATAAAAACACGAGTTAACATGACAATCATGACACGCATGTCATGTACAGCATGACTTACGTGCCACGCTCAGGGGGCGCTGGCGGCGGTTTCGCTAGGTTTATATACATCAAAATTGGTATCTTGTGACGTGACTGTGTGACGAACATAAACACACGAGTTAATATGACAATCATGACACGCATGTCATGTACAGCATGACTTACGTGCCACGCTCATGGGGCGCTGGCGGCGGTTTCGCTAGATTTATATACACCAAAATTGGTATCTTGTGACGTGACTGTGTGACGAACATAAACACACGAGTTAATATGACAATCATGACACGCATGTCATGTACAGCATGACTTACGTGCCACGCTCATGGGGTGCTGGCGGCGGTTTCGCTAGATTTATATACACCAAAATTGGTATCTTGTGACGTGACTGTGTGACGAACATAAACACACGAGTTAATATGACAATCATGACACGCATGTCATGTACAGCATGACTTACGTGCCACGCTCATGGGGCGCTGGCGGCGGTTTCGCTAGATTTATATACACCAAAATTGGTATCTTGTGACGTGACTGTGTAACGAACATAAATAACACGAGTTAACATGAAAATTATGATACGCATGTCATGTACAGCATGACTTACGTGCCACGCTCATGGAACGCTGGCGGCCATTTCGCTAGCTTGATCTACCCCGAAATTGGTGTTGCGGGACGTGACTGTGTGGCGAACATAAAAACACGAGTTAACATGAAAATCATGACACGCATGTCACGTACAGCATGACTTACGTGCCACGCTCATGGGGCGCTGGCGGCCGTTTCGCCGGCTTGATCTACCCCGAAATTGGTATTGCGCGACGTGACTATGTGACGAACATAATAACACTAGTTAACATGAAAATAATGACATGCATGTCATGTACAGCATGACTTACGTGCCACGATCATGGCACGCTGGCGGCCGTTTCGCTAGCTTGATCTACCCCGGAATTGGTTTTGCGCGTCGTGACTGTGTGACGGACATAAATAATAGGAGTTAACATGAAAACCATGACACGCATGTCATGTACAGCATGACTTACGTGCCACGCTCATGGGGTGCTGGCGGCCGTTTCTCTAGCTTGATCGACCCCGAAGTTGGTATTGCGCGACGTTACTGTGTGACGGACATAAATAATAGGAGTTAACATGAAAACCATGACATACAAGACGATATATGCAGCTCTTTTCTGGCTGCTTCGCATTACATCCATTCCCAGAACGCGTGGGATCTGCCGGCTTTTTATTGCCGCAGCTTCTAGTCATTTCAAGAAAAGTAATGCAAGACGTATGAAGAGACAATCCTTTATTCAACAGCTCAAAAACTGCGTCCTCAAGCATAAAATGATTGTTAAAGCGAACGATTTATGCTGGAATCTCAAGAATTATGATTTTTGCCGAAAGCTTTTGCGTTCAGCCGTTTAAATAAGAAGGTTTAAACGGTTTTCACGTATGCGTGGCTATTGTTGTATACTTTTAGGGCCTTTGGCTGAAGCTGGCTACTTCTTGGCTAGTTTTTTTTTTTCAAGTTTCTGGCTGTTTTAAGTCTTTTCAACCTGGCAACCCTGTACGCAGTTGCTCACTTTGTTGATGATTCTGCTGCTGATGACTGAATATGTCTGAGTACTTTGTAATGGATGGGCCTTAAACACCCGCTCGCTGTGCAATTCACAAGTTTTGACGCCTGGCATGATTCTATGCTTCTGCCACGCAGTATTACACGCGTTAAGGAGACTGCTCTCCATACATGTCATTCATACAGCGTTTTCTTTTTCGAAACAGTTTGAAGCAATAGCATGGCTCTATGTTAGAACACCTGCTTGCCACGCGGAAGGCCTTGGCTTGATTCTCACTTGAACCGAATATTTTTATTATTTCATCTTTTTCAATTTTCCGCCCATGAACAACGCTGATCTTTCGCTCACAACCAACAACACCGACGCCGACGCCTGAATTTCTGCTAACGAGCTCTTTAACACTGTCGCCTTAAAATGAATTTTACTGTTCCACGTCACATTGCACAAGGCTGTAGACCAGCCATGCGCTGTATATACCCACTCTTTCTGCCTAAATCGGGAAGCCGAGCGCTTCACCAAATACCGTATCTGTCAGGAACACTTCAGGCAGTGCAACCACGCGATTGCGACAACAGACTTACAACCTTGGACAAAGCACTTCGCTGTCGGCCGGATCTCGCTTGCGAAAGCTCATCAACGAATGACGTCGCGCCAGCCCGAAAATGGAGTGCCATTTGAGGTAGTGCACGGGACCAGCCCTTAGCCTGGACGTCGCGCGAGCGACTAAACGGTTTGCTGGCCGATTTGGCGCACTATACCCGCGGGCTCCATAAAGTGTTACCGCGAGATGTGGCCCGCTCACGACTCGTTAAGCCTGTTTCACATGCGAGCGACTGAGCGGCGGGGCCCGCGGCGATCGAACGGCACCAGGACGCTCGGACGCGGCTTCGTTTCACGTGCACCGCTCTTGCGCGGGTGCAGTGATGGTTGTGGAAAGCGCCCGTTACCCGCGGGTTTCCTTTCTCCGAGTTCGCTTGTTTTGGTGCGCTTGGGTTGCGAGTTTCACCAGCCTTCTACTTCGGTGCTCGATTTTCACGCGCCCAAACCTTGAATGATGAAAATGTGCAGTGTATCAGAGTGCGATTACACAACTTCAGTAGTCACGTTTATTTCTGTTCCAGTTTTCTTATTTTACCACGCAAGTCTTGTTGCACGCTCATACACTTGGCCATGGAAAAGCAAAAGAAAGAATTGGCTTTTGTGTTTGTAAGCTTTCACGGGGCTTTCGGTGTCTTTTGCTCTCGAATGCCGCAAGGCGTCGGTGCGCCGTCTGAACGCTGGATGACAGAGATTCGCGAAAAGAAGAAGGCCGCGCCTAGGATATTTTGGAGCCACCTAAAAGCGCTGGGTAGGAAGTCTGTCACAATGCAACAACATATGGTAGATGAAGGAGGAAATAAATTCGAAGGATATGAAGCGCTAGGTTCAGGGGCGTAGCCAGAAATTTTTTTCGGGGGGGGGTTCAACCATACATTATGTACGTTCGTGCGTGCGTTTGTATGTGTGCGTGTATATGTGCGCAAGCAAAATTGAAAAATTTCGGGGGGGGTTTGAACCCCCCCAACCCCCCCCCCCTTGGCTACGCCCCTGGCTAGGTTACATTCGAAAGATAACAGCCGATTCGTTTAAAAAGGTCCCCCAGGGGATTCCCCCGGTGAGTAAAAGTACGCAAAGGAGAGCAACCGACGAAGATGTAGTACTAGAGAATTTCAATTGGAAGAAGGCCGAAGGAAAAATTCCTAAGCGCACTACTCCGGGCTTAGATGGGGTTCCCGTCAGCCTCATTAACGAACTCGGACATAACACTAAAGAAGCACTGCTGAAAGCCGTAGAAAAGTGCTTACAGGAGAGGGAAATACCAGACAGTTGGCGAAAAAGTAGAATGAACTTAATCTATAAAGGCAAGGGAGAAAAAGATAACATTCGCTCGTATAGACCCCTAACAATTACATCGGTGCTATACAGGTTGGCGATGCAGGCAGTAAAATTAAAAATAGAAGCGTGGGTAGAACAAAATGATATTTTGGGAGAACTTCAGAATGGATTTCGAATCGACAGGCGGTTAGACGATAATCTGTTTGTTCTTACCCAGTGTATAGAAATATCTAAAATAGAAAACAGGCCCTTATACGTAGCTTATCTAGATATCACCGGGGCGTATGACAACGTTAATCAGGAAATTTTGTGGGATATATTGAAGAAAGTGGGCATAGGTGACGACTGTGTACAGCTTTTGAGAGAAATATACCGAGACAATACAGTTTGTATAGAATGGGAAGGAATAAGTAGCAAGGACAGCGTTGAAATTAGCAAGGGGCTGAGACAGGGATGCCCTTTGTCCCCGCTGTTATTCATGCTGTACATGGCGAGGATGGAAAAAGCGCTAGAAGGTAGCAACATTGGATTTAATTTGTCACACAAACAGGTCGGAGCGATGGTTGAGCAGAAGCTTCCAGTTCTATTTTATGCTGATGATATTGTCTTATTTGCGGACAGTCAAGATGATATACAGCGACTGGCAGATATATGCGGAAGGGAGTGTGAGGCTCTAGGACTAGGATTTAGTGCAACAAAATGTGGATTGATGATATTCAATGATCACGGAGACCATACGGTCTTAATACAGGGCCAAAAAATACCGAGGGTAAGCGAGTACAAGTACCTCGGAGTATGGGTAAATGAGGGGATAGATATATGGAGGTACAAGAGAAAGCATCGGTAGCAAAGGGAAAGAGGAATGCTGCAATTATGAAGCACAGAGCTTTATGGGGATACAATAGGTACGAGGTGCTTCGAGGGCTGTGGAAGGGTGTGATGGTTCCGGGGCTTACATTTGGGAACTCAGTGGTGTGCATGAAGTCAGAGGTGCAATCAGGAATGGATGTAAATCAAAGGACGGTGGTCCGCCTCGCCTTGGGCGCTCACGGGAAGACGACAAATGAGGCGGTGAAGGGTGATATGGGATGGACAGGCTTTGAAGTGAGGGAAGCGCAGAGCAAAATGAGATTCGAAGAGAGGCTGAGGAAAATGAAGAAGAGTAGATGGGCAGAGAAGGTTTTCAGGTATTTGTATAGAAAAAGCGTTGACACGCAGTGGAGAAAAAGAACTAGGAGGCTCACCAGTAAATACACGGCTAGCAGTGCGGGCGATATGGCAACAAAAACCATTAAGCGGAAGGTCAGAGAGGCGGAGAGGACTTATTGGATGACAGCGATGGAAAAGAAGGCGGCTCTGAGTAACTACCGAAAGGGAAAAAACGAAATAAGAAGGGAAAGGTTTTATGATAATTCAAGGGGAAGCGCTTTACTGTTTGAAGCTAGGTCGGGCTGCCTTAGAACGCGTAGTTATAAAGTGAGATTCAGTAACAAAGAAGAACAATGTACATGCTGCGGGGGAACTAAGGAAACGATGGAACATGTACTGATTGAATGTGGCGATATTCACCCAGGTATACGTGTGGGCACGAGTCTACATGAAGCCTTGGGTTTTAGGGACAACAATGGAAAGCTGAACACGCCCGCGATAGAAATAAGTAAGAGACGGTTAGAGTATTGGTGGCAGAAAAGTAGAGATAAAGTACAAAAATAAATAATTGGGGGAAAAAAAGGTTTTCTGCCTTAAGAGGCAGAGAGATGGACTGTGAAGTTATTTTTTTGTTATAATAACATAGATTTAATCAATGTAGATAAGGCATTAGGACAACATGAAACAAGGAAGTTTTTTTTCTTTTTTTTCTTTTTTTTATCCTTCGAGCCTGGTGGCAGACATGTCACCGCCCCGTTATAAAGGGGACGCTCATAGCATCCATCCATCCATCGGTAACCAGATGCAAGCGGCCCAGTCGACGATATTGTGGGTTTGTGAAGGAGCTCGTCTCTCTTTTTGCCTATGGGCATTCCAGCAAAGAGGCGGAGGCCCTTGTCGTCATCGGGGTACGTGACCATTCAAAAAAAGAAAACAGCAAACTTTTCGTACGTGCTGGGCCAGAGTGGTAAACAAGAAAAAACAGCAGCATGTGCTGTGAACTACAAGTGCGGAGTGCCGTAGGGTCCCCCTGACCGGACCTATGTTGGTGCCACGATCCGAGAAAAATGCAAAAGAACAAAATGAGACGTGCAAACGATCTGTCTGCTTTGACGGAAGCGCCGTAGAGAACAACGAAATGAAAAGAACGGCACTTCTACACTGCCAGCTCGTTGCTGCGGATGTCGTCTGCTAGAAAAACGATTTCCTCCCGGCGCGCGCGCCCGTTCCTCGACTCCTCCCCTGAAGTCACGTGCTCTCCACGTCACTGCTCTCTCATTGGTTGACCTTGGGCAGAGGGTCTGCCGCGAGCAAAATTTTCCAACTCCGGCGATCGAGATCGCCGGCATTAGGAGCGTCTCCAGGCAACTTTGACGTGTCTCTACTAGCCGCCGCGGATCGCTCTGCAGCGACAGGCTGCCCCTATGTCTCTCATACGTGCAAATCGCTTCACATAAGCCGTAAAACACTGCAGCTATTTGGGCACTAGCATTTAAGGTACAACAAACCTTGAAGTGCTTCAAAGAGAGCACGATGCACATATTGTCACGGCTGATTCTCCTCAGAGACGGAATAACTCTTTTTTATCGCTTTGCAGGACAACTACCGAAGACGCGCTTGTGCCGAGTGTGAACGCTATTTCGATTTACAAAGGATGTGTCTCGTTTAAGTATCGCAGAATTAACGGCTCTCTTTGTTGCATAAATTATGTAGCAATTTATTTAGGTGCGGAAGATTGTAGTAGGTTTCTTTGTTGTATAAGCTATGTATAAACCACCTTTTCAGTTTTCCTTCATGACCTGATCTTTACGTAAAACAATGTGACAGTTAAAAAAAAAAAAACGCCAGGCCTGCGCGGAAAGCGCAGCACAGTCACAGCGAAAGCTGGAAGAGCGGCTTTTCTAGAGCGCGTTATAAACTCTCCTGTGGCTACTAATACAGGTGCATTAGCAACGTACCCACTACGCCACAAAGCGTAATTTTTGGGAAGTTGGGAAGCACCCAGCACGACATTATTCGTTGTTCTGCGGAGAAGCGAGGTACCATATGTAAGCGATTATGTGCAGTTTGTTGATGCGGCGGTTGATGACGATGAATAAATATGGTTGCGCCCTTTGTAATGGGTTGGAAGCTTTAAACGACCCACTAGTTACGTAATGCATATTGTGTGACGCCCGGTCGTTATTTAACTGTCCCACCACGCTTTATAACACATAACCGGAGAAACGTAGAGCGAGAGAGAGAGAGAGAATTGACTTTATTGAGACCCTGAGGAAATGGATCATGGGAGCCTTATGGGCTTCCTTGGCAACCAACAGAAGTGCACTTTCGAGGAACCCACTACGCTATAAATCATTGTAATTTTTGAGAAGTAGGGCAGTAGGCACTGTGCCATTTTTCGTCATTTTACAGACAGCCGTGGTACCTGCTAAACGCATGTAAGGCATTATGCGCACTTTGTTGATGATGTGCGTGATGACGATGAAGAATTATGGCAGAGCTCTTTGTAATGGGTTGGAAGCATTCAACAACCTACTCGTTGCGCAATTCGCATTGTGTGACGCCTCGTTACAGAATTCGCGTTGTGCGACGCTTGGTGCTTATTCTACTCTTTTACCACGCTATATTGCATATGCTAATGCGGTTCCTTCCCGACATGAAGCCTGTATAGGACCTTTTTGCAAAGCAGTTTCAAGCACCGGCATGGCTCAGAGGTTGAATACTGGGCTCCCACGCAGAGGGCCCGGGTTCGAACCTCGTTCCATCCTGGAATTTTTTCTTATTTAGTTTTTTTTCTTATTTCGAGCGATACTGGTTACGGACACCGGCGGCGGCGGCGGACAACTACGGCACCAAAAACGGCCGGTGAAATGATCTCTTAACAGCTTTCGCTGTAAAAAGTGTATGATATTGTGATGTCCTTCAGCTGCTGCCATTGTTCACAAAGGGGCGGAGGATCCCTCAAGCCGTCATTACGCCTTTTCCCTCCACCTCCTGTTACACTGTACTGTGACGAAGCAAATAAAGCGAAATAATCAAATGTGGCACATAATAAAATCGTTCACGACGTAATAAAAGCAGGGAGTAAGATCGATCCCGGCTCGAATCCTCATTTCGGTTCTTTGCATTGTTCTTTGTCAATACCAGCCAGCCCGCATCGTATTAGAAGTAGGCATGCGCGCAGACACAGACGAGGATCGAAGAATACATACGTTTACCTTTCTTCTATCCTCGCCTCTTGGCGTTATTGTTGTTTTCCTATATGCCGTACTCAGCATGCCCGCATTACGAGACTAGTAGGCCGCGTTGCCTCTCTTTCGTTACCGCCTGAAGCGCATATTCGCTTCGATGAAAGAGCGTAGGGTATGTCGGCACGCAATGCTCGAGAATGAAGCGAAGTAAAAAAGATGGCTGATCCCTCCATCATAGGAATCGGTATAACACGAAAGTGAAACGTGTCGTCACAGAAGTAGTTGATTGTTTATAGTGAATTGATATATGAGAGGTTGTACAATGTCTACTGCTCTTGGCCGATATAGGCACCCGTCACTGACCAGAGGGCGCGATGGAGCTCTTATCGAACGCCTGAGTGTTGAGGGCACCAGCCGCCAGGGATACCAAGAAAATGAAACGCTCGCTGGACACATCGACGCGCTCAAGTGTCTCCCTTCTGGGCGCCTCTTTCAACGAACGCTTCCTACGTGCGTTCGTAATCACCTCAGGGATGTTGCCACCGCCTTCAATGCAGCACAAACGCGTTTAGAACGCGCTCTTTTCAGGCTGTGCCAAGGCAGCAGAAACGCTACAAACGCGTTTCAAACTCACTGCATTGAGGCGATGGCAAGTCACGTTCAAGTCAAGGAGCGTTTCTGAACATAGAGGATGCGGAGGATAGACCCTCGATTTTGCTGCGTCCACTCGCTAGGCTGTGTTTTCTGGCGCTACCATCGTATCTCGGAAACTGCATTGCAGGGTGCCTATAGCACCGCTTGATGTGGACGCACTCACGCCGACGCCTTGTGGCGCATCTCCGTACCGACGAATAACGCCTAAGACCGTGATTTAACCCTTGCGGCAGCTGAAGTCTTTAACATATACGTGGACACTGCGTATGGGGTGAATGCCGCGTAAATGTGGCATCAAGAATCCCATGATAAACACTGATGCTCGATATGCACTCCTCCGAAGCGTCGTGAAACGCGAAGACAAACGCTACGCGCGTTGTGTCCTCCCTCTGGCCTCGCAGTTAATTCCCACAGGGCGAGCGGGGAACGCAGTGCGACAGCCAGGCAAGCGTCGGAGAGCTATTTTTCGATATGGATGGATGCTATGAGCGAGGATTGGGCTAAAGACACCACCTTGCGGTGTGTTAAACGAAATTACACTTCCATTGGAACGCGCCGAATGGGACAGCCGCAGCAACGGTATGGTGGCTAGAGGGGGAGGTGTCAGCAACGGCGCGCCGGAGACGAAGCATTTTTTCAAGACGATGCGACGGCGCGGGAGGCATCTCGGTGCCGACAGCAGCGCCGCCGCATGGGCGCGTTCTCGAGCGCGTCTGTCGGCTCCCAGATTTCATCCGCGCGCTGTCTTATGGTACAGGGTCGACCACATCTAAGCTGAACACCTCATTAGTATTCAAACCGGTAAAACTAGTACGTTTCTTATACTTCACGAGTGCAATGCCCGTTATAGAACGACTAATCATGGTGTCGACAAACACAGCAATGATTTTCCGAATTATATATTAAACAACAGCTTCAATTAGGTCTTGAATACTAATGAGGTGTTCAGCTTAGATGTGGTCGACCCTGTACATTCGACAGGTCGTTTTCGAGCGCTCCGCAGACGGTGAAAAAATTACGTAAAATAGCAACTAACCATTGCTACTAACATTATCGGGTCAACATATGATCAGGAAGGAGAAACATGACTTGCATACCTGTTTATTCTTGTTGGAGAGTTTTAAAGCTGTTGAATTTAACACTTTTAAACAAAGTCAGAGCGCTCTCAAACGACCAGTCGAATGTACCATTAGGTTCGCGGAGGTGTTTGGCACGGACGCGAGGCGCGTTTTCCGTCCACGACTTCTTACGGCGCACACTAACCATACAACCAAATAATTTTCGAGATTAGGCAAACATATCAATGAAGCTGGCCCAACAAGAGCTTTGGCAATTGCTTCGTGCTGGTGAAGCTTTGTGTGGAGTGTAACGATTGGAAAACACTGCACCTCGGCTTATGCAGTGGGTGGTCGTTTGCGGGGGTATTGCCCCCCGCTTCGCTGGCAACTTCTTGGAAAGGTACGCAGCGACGTTGGGGAACAAAGCTGGAACCGAATCTGGTGCTAGGGAAGGGCGACCCTGGGGAATTTCCACTGTTTCACCTTTTATCACGTCTGTGTAGCTGCGAAATTTAAAGCTCTCGTGGAAGTGAAGTTCACAGACAACGCTGTCCTGGTCCAGCGGCTTATCAGCTCGTGGAATGGAACGTTCCCATCCCTGGCGACGTTCATCATCGGCGGGGATAACTGCGATGAGAGACGGATCCCGTAGTGGATCCATAGGCGAAACAATGTCTCTGCTGTCTCTGTTGTTTTGCTATCACGTAGCGTCAGCACATGCAAACAACAACCCCGCAGGTGAGCCGTCGGCGCGTTGTAGCGGACGCTTTTCGGCTTTCTTGCGAGCCTCGGTGGACCACATAAAGTAACTAAGGCACGCGACCGCTGGTCCGGTGACGGCAACGGATAATCTATCGACGGGACGACAAAACTTCACGACAGAAAGCGTTTTGTGTGCTGACGAGATCGGCAGCAACACTGGCGTTCGCCGCACAATTCTTTTTTTCGCTCGCGAGAAAACGCGACATGCGTTTCTCGCTCGCGAACAATGCGGCATACGTTTATCATTCGCGAAAAACGTGACATGCTTTTCTCGCTCGCAAAAAACCGCGACATACGTACATTTCTCGGTCGCGAAAAACGCAACATGCCTTTCTCGCTTTAGTAGACAGCGTGCCATACACGCGTTTGCTGACTAGGAAATCCACGTTTCCCGGAAAACGCCGGTGGCTACGGGAACGCCTTTTTCCATCAGGCACCAATAGGCACCGTGCATACGTTAGGAGCCGCCACAGTCGCGCGCGGCCTCCAGCGCCACAGCGGCCACGGCACCAAACTTGACGGGATATGGGAGCAGATGACGCAAGCGGCAGCAAGCCTCTGCGCCGTGTTCTGCTGCTTCGCTCGGCGCGTTTTCGTTTCCGTTCGCTTTCAAAAGACGTTAAATTGTTAGCAGCTGCCACAGACCCTTGATGTTAGAGGGTATGCTTCTTTTCGCCAGACCTCGTGCACCCTCAGGGGAACGCGGCAGCAGAGAATGCATGAGCAAGGGAAGACGACACAGAGGCTACGGGCACGTTGAGCGAAACTGCGCGCCGCTTCGTTCACTAAACGATCACAGCTTGTCACCCTCAGGCTAACGTGGCAGCAGACTTGGCGGCTGCTTGAAAGGGACAACACCGGCGACTGCATTGCGTTCACTGCGCCGATTTCAACCAGTGCAGCCGAGCGGTCGTCACAGCGGCTGTTAGCTAGCCATGGCACTGCAAAGCGTGTCAATTATTGTTACATTTGGGTTCAGAGTGCAACGTGCTATGGATGGTTTCTTCCGAAGAGCTAATCTAAATAAGGGCAGAGAGCTTCTCGATCTAAGCGAGGCTGGCGAGGCATGTTCACGGCTTCGTGGAAGAGACGTTGCACGGTGGATCGTCCGTCACGGGTAAGTGCGCACCACAGATGCGAATGAACGCGCCGGGAAAATCCATGAAAATTGAGGTATGTCGCTTAAATTTGCTTTTTCTTAGTTACAGGTCATGTAATGTTTTCTTATCACTTAAAGCAGGGACATCCGTGCGGCCAACTGGGAGTGCCGTGCCGGAGTCGCAGGAAAGTATAAAACCGCCTGAATAAAATTACTTGCGCATCGAAGACAAGCAAATCGCGATAATGGGGCTTTCCTTTAATTAAAAACGTCTGCCCGAAACACTCATATGTGGCAATCACAAAATAAAAAAGTGAGCGATTTTTTTTCTTCTCTCCTTTTGTCAGCTTCATTACAAATAATCTGGACGAACCTCTGCCTCTACAGTTAGGGCAAAGAGCATCGACGTCGAGCATGTGCTGAGGTTTTTCTGCAGCACTGAGTGCATTTTGTCTGACGTGCTCCGGGCAGAGGCCAGCGACGCGGCATCGCAGTCCCACCTCATTCTCCTTCCTGCCTCCACTCAAACGCTGAGCTTGTTTGTTTTGAAACGTATTATTTGCTAATTTTTATGTAGGCTCTCAGGAAAGCTGCTGAGTATATACAAGCAGTATGTCGAAGTGCCACATCAAGAAGTGGCCGAACTGTCAGCACGCATGTTATTAAACAGAAATGTTTCGGCAAATGAGCGTTTCTGCATAATTACTGCGACAAAAGTGTGAAGTAATACCTTTTGACACTTCGTCTTGGCAATGAGTCTGCTCTGCGAGGTACATTTAGTGCACTTATTTAGGCCGGCACATTTTTTTTTTCTTTTTTGTATCTCCAAGGCGCACAGGGTAATTGACATGCTAGGCAAACGTGCAGATTGCGTATGGTCTCTGATTGGAAACGAGTAAAATCGCGTACCTGGAGAATTTCTATAGGTGTTACTGCACCCAACAACGCAGCAAATAATCTTAGAGTTTGGCATAACGGACACAACACGAACAGCCCGCGAGAAGGCCGCGCGCCGTCATCGCGGAACCGTTGAGCGAGCAGGGCGAGCGGGTGAGAGTATCCCGTGAAGTCTGCGCTTTTTGCCGCTAGGGCCGCCTTCATTGGCGGCGGAGTTACGTCTGCACGGAGCCTATACGCACAAACAAAAGCCGAGCAGGCGAAGCAGCAGGTCACATAACACGCGCTTTGCCGGAGATAATCCACACGACCACTTCGACAGACCTCGCTCTAGGCATCTCGGAGACGACGAGCGCGCCACCTGTCGGCGTCATGAAGATGTGCCGCACCGGCTTGCACGGCGCAGCCTGGCCGATGCTGACACCTCCCCCTCTAGCCACCACAGTAAAGGCGCGTTTTTAAAGACGATAGTCTTTCTTGGGGAACTTAAACGCAGAAATTTTGGTCTGTCTTTCTGTCTTTCTGTTTGTCGGCACGTCACTCGCAAGGTATATGTAAACTGGTAGCGTAACTTCCGTAGAAGCCCACGTGTCAAGCCGGTGGCTAGTTGTTGCAGCAGTCGCCATCTATGTGAGGAGGGGACAAACAGAATTAAAAAAAGGAAAAATGACGTCACAACCGGAAGCGGAAATGACGTCACGTTTTAAAGCGGTGGGCGCGAAATTATGAAATTTTTTGACAGGACGCAGCTTCTTACTTTTTTTTATAGCTGCATGTTCTTTTCCTTATCACTATGACGGCTCCATAATGGAAGCCTGCAAGATAACGGGAAGACAAAAAAGACAGATTTGATAAATAAGGTGTATTTTATTCGCGAAGTATTGCAGTTCAACAGGATATTACCCCAAAATATATAACACAGAAATCAGAAGTAGCATAACAATTCAACGTGCACACTGTGATGGTGTTATGTGGCCGCAGGATCCGAAATAATTCACCAGCAGTCAGGTGATTCTGTACACACAACACAGACTTTAACACAACCGATAACTCTGCCGATTCACACACACTACAGCATTCCTTATTTACATCCTAAACGTCCTACGCGCCTCGCACACAAACTGTCCTACTCGCCGTTATGAACTGTTGCCGCTGCGGCGAGGTCGGTCGTCACCGGTACTCCTTGGGCAGTCAACACTCACGCTGCCTTGACCGTGGCGAGGTGGTAGTGGTGGTGATGATGGCACTGCAGGCCGGTAGATCACCAGGCCACTGCAGCGCAGGTTAGCTGCCCGTCGCCAACATGAGCCGCGGCCACCTCGTGACACCACTCGGGCCCCAGGACCTCAGGCCAGGAACAGACTAGGCTGCCGGTCTCTGTGTCAGCACCGGGCACAGAGCGGGAATCAGGCTCACCAGGTCCACATGGCTGCCGGACGCCTGGTTAAGCGATGTCGCGACCCGAACCGCCGACCAGCGGCTGCCGTTCCAACCGTGTCACGCTCCAACTCCTCGAGCCGCACGCCCCGCTCGCGCTTCCTTTTCGTCGTCTTCCCCTCCAAGGCGTACCGCAGAGCAGAACTGTCGTTCCCTCTTCGCCCCGTCACGGGCCACACAATCCACATCATCACACACACAAACCTTGCACACGTGTTGCTCTTGCATCCGTAGACAGCGCAGCGTTTCTTCGCGTAGCGTGGCGGACTCATCGTCCCGAAGGGCGACAGCACGCCGGCCGTGCGCTGGCAAAACACAGTAACTGAAACGGTTCCCGATGGCTGCGATGGGCTATATTACATTTCTGCCAAGTACCACGACTAAAAAACAACGGTTATGCGAGGAAATATCTACGGACGACAGGCACAAACCTACTGCTACTACTGCGCAAAAACGAGCGACGCCATTTGCATCTCAAAATGCGCAAAACCGTTGGCCCATGTTACCAGACTGCCTGCATGTGCCCGCTGTTTCTGAAAATAAACGAAAAAAATTGGCCATTCAACCACATACCCAAGACTAAAGTTTGATTAAAGTAATCTACTAATTTATTTCGTGACAAATAAATTTAAAACTAATGAAAATAAACACTTAATTATATTTTTTGTTTTCATTATTTGTCCCCCCCTCACCTAGTAGCGCTTTAATCGTCACGCGGGTGTTGATGTTTGTCGCAATAGGTTTCCGACCACTTTTCGTTCCGACTTTCGCGACCTACTTAGATTGACCTTGTCACTCGATTCAGCCACCCGGTCAAAGTTGAACCACTTGCCCGAGGGCCAGCCATCTTGAACAGATGACTAGGTTCATACTTGTGTACATTGTTGATCAAAAAGCAAACATTACTCATATCTGAGACGCAACATCACTAGGTAAGTGTTAGGTGGTGTGTTCCTTTAATAGAAAATACATAGATACGTAATTCTAGAGACCCTAGTTTCTTAAGCTGCGCTGAAACTTGCCTTCCTCCGTGCCCTCTGCACGAGCTCATTGTTGTGTTTCGGTTTCGGTTCAGTATTGCACTGTACGAATGCCATGGGACGCCGCTCTGGTATTCCTGTTTTACCCAGGCGACGTGTAAATAAAATAGTGTGTGGAGAGTACTCGTTGAGTGCGGACGTTTCATCTAGTAAGTAAGTAAGTAAGTAAGCAAACTTTATTTGGGCATAACACATACAGCGTTTGCCCGCGAGGCAAGGCAAAAGGAGGACTTAAACCCCCTGACTAGGCCTTACCTCGCTGGGGCAGCAGAGACAGCGGAGTCGAAAGTTCCAATATCTCTAGAACGTGATCAATTAACAAGAACATAATCACTAATACAATAAGAACACGATCACTATTTACAGTAATAACATAATGACAGTAATGACATAGTAGCAGAACATAATCACTAATGCAGTAATAACAACAAGAACATAATGAATAATGCAGTGACCAGTAATGCTCGCTAACAGTAACGCTTAGTACCATTACTAATGCAGTAACCAAACATATTAACATTTATACAACACATCCAGTTCCGAAGCAAGAAACATGTTCATTATTAGATGTTTAAATTCATGAATTGTTTTACAATTTCTGGCTATTTCAACAACATTAGGATACATATTACATAAACACATAGTTTCATACTCAATGGTTTGCATACCATAGCTTGTCCTGGCCTTCTTTATTACTACTGATGTGTGGCGTAAACTGTATCCTGTGTCTCGACTGAGGTACCGATTTGAAAATGTCTCAAAGTTGCTGGAAACTTCTTTAAATAGCCGAATGCAAATCTTTGCTCTGTAAGAGTTTCTAATGTAAGGATATTGTAGCGCATCATTAATTCAGAAGACCCTATGTATTCATTTGAAGAGTTAAGCAACGAACAGCTCGACGTTGTAATACTGCGAGTTTTTCTATGTCGGTTTGTTTCCGTTCCCCCATACTAATAAGCCGTAGCTAAGGTGCGAATGTACAAGTGAAAAGTACAATTGTCTGACGAGCTTGACAGGCACATAGCATCTGCTTCGGCGATTCGCGCCAAACAGCGTGTTCGGGCAGGCTGGCGTCCCCGCCGGTCCGTTGGTCCACCGCCGGTCTTCGCCTGCTGCTGCGCCGGGACTAACAGCCCGCAACACAGCACACATGTTTCCCGACGTATTGACAGATGGCGTCCATATCTCACGCAGCGCCTCTTCTATCGTCTTTAGACGACATTTGCCGCGAATCACGCAGATACGCGGCCAAATTTTTGTTTTGTTTTTCGAGCCTGGTGGCACACATGTCACCACCCCATTATAAAAGGGACGCTCATAGCCTCCATCCATCCATCCATGCAAGAGCACTGTGAGAGGAAAGTGTGAAATATAAAAGCTGCGTTCATATAGCCTCCGTTATGTGTTTGGCGTAGCTCAGTGGGCTAAACCGCCCGCGAGCCATCGTCGCGGACCGAGAGGTCATGGGTTCGACTCCTGTAAATGGAACGTTTTCTTAGTTTTTTTCTTTGGCATTATGATGGCATTCATTTTTCTAACGTATTTCCGTGACGGAAATACGTCATGAAAATCTTGGTGGATCCCGGCATAAAACACTTTCGTGTTAAAAATCACAGCATATCCACGGGGTGAATGATGATGAGTGGAGCGAAGCTCCGGAGGGAGTCATCGGTAAACCGTGAAACTCTTCCGTGAAATTCGCCCAGTACATCAATAAAGAGTGTGAAACACCGTGTATATATTAAACATCAAACTTTTATTGTACTGTTGGTTTACTGGGTCCCTTCATTATCACCGCTTTGTGTTCGGTGAAATCCAGGAAAAGTGTCCGCTCCCGAGCGAAAGAGAAAGCGCGCCAAGAGCGAGCGTGACTACGAGCGAAATAGAAAGCGCGCCAAGCGCGACCGCGTTCCCCGCTCGCCCTGTGAGAATTAACGGCAAGGCTAGATGGACGACTCGACGCGCGTAACGTTCTTCTTCGCGTTCCACGACGCGAGGTCGGTAGCATGCCCAACGAAAGCCAACGGAACGCCATCGTGCAAGTGCTCCGGCTTCGCGAACAATGCACGGCGTTTACTGCACATAAACGTCCCAAAACCAAACATCTTGCTCAAGGTGTGCTTTGCGTTTTTCGTAGAAATAATTTCTTTATCATGTGCGTAAAGACGAAACGTTGAAAGCTCACTACAGTATATCGCAGGCAAAGTATCTCTTTTACTGTGATTAAATCAAGGAACACTAAGATGTCTTGTAAATTATGATATCTAGTGAATTGCTCATCTAGTGAGCAATTCACTAAACTAGAGCTGGCTACATACATACATACTACTACTACTACTACTACTACTACTACTACTACTACTACTACTACTACTACTACAGAGGAGCGAACGACCCACACACTAAAAAGCTTCGCCCCTAAAAGAAATTCACCGACGATTACGATACTGCCTAATGCGAATTCTGAGCGCAACACCGTGCTGGGGCAAGGCCAACTGTGTTTCAAGATTTGGCTCTACGCCGTAAATCTCTACGGCTTACAGCTCTACGCCGTAAAACTACGCCGTAAATCATAATTTTAGATGTGAAGCATT
The DNA here is from genome assembly GCF_013339695.2 of Rhipicephalus sanguineus. Lineage (NCBI taxonomy): Eukaryota > Metazoa > Arthropoda > Arachnida > Ixodida > Ixodidae > Rhipicephalus > Rhipicephalus sanguineus. The sequence goes on along the minus strand of NC_051183.1, from coordinate 19,783,531 downwards.
TTATGGCAGAGTTCAATCCGGTGGTGGTGTGCGGCGTGACCACCCTTACTGCGCATGCGCGTACCCTCTCCACACACCTCCTCTCCACTCCTCCTCTCCCCTCCCCGCTCCCTCTCTCCTGGGCAACGCTGCGATGAGCGCCAGTGCATGCGCGTCCCCTCCCCCTCTCTCTCCTCTCCTACGCTCCCCCCTCGCGCGCCTGTTGACCGCGTTCCCCGCTCGTCCTGTGAGGATTAACGGCCAGGCTAGAGGGAAGACACGACGCGCGTAGCGTTCCTCTTCGCGTTCCATGAGGCAAGGTCGGCAGCATGCCCAACGAACGCCAACGGAAAAGTGCTCCGGCTTCGCATCGCCTCATGGTCCCCTTTAGCAGGAGATGGTGTAATTTTGGTAAGTAGGACAACCCCCACTACGCCTTTATTTGTGTTTCTGCGGGTACGCGAGGTGCCGGCTACACATCTGTAAGGCATTATGTGCCCTTTGTTAATGCTGCATGTGGCTGATGACGACGAAGAATTATGCCTGAGCACCTTGCAGTATCTAAGGCAAAGATTTCTCGAGCCTCCTTTCCGAAAACTTGGCCTTGAGCTTTCCGTAACGGCATTACTCTCCCTAGGGGCGTCGGCACTGGGTCACTGCAACAGGGACATATGTGAGGCGGTATTTAACTATATAAAAGAATCTAAACGACTGCCATGCTAATATTTCTAGTACATACATATTTGATTTATTTCATTTATCGTTAATTATTTATTTAGTTATTTTATTTAACTCACTCTTTCTCTCCCTTCGATTAATATTTTTTCTGCTTTCTCGTTAGCATCCAATTAGGAAACCGTAAACAGAAATAATATTTTCGCTTACCTACAAATTATCAAATTACATCTTAAGAATTATCCCCCCCTTTTTTTTCCTCATTCACAAATCCTACTGCCGCACGAGTCGTGGCCGATCCCCCGTGGTGGGTTGTGTCATTCCTCTAGGAACAACAACCAACCACCAACCACCAACCAACCAACCAACCAACCAACCAACCAACCAACCAACCAACCAACCAACCAACCAGCAGTAGCTGGGAAGCATTAAACCGCACACTTGTTGCGCAATTAGCATTGTGTGGCGACTGGTTGTCGTTTTACTCTTCTGCCATGCCACATTAGATAGGTTAACGCGATTCTTTGCCCGAGATGACGGCTGTATGGGGCTTTTTGCAAATGAGTTTCAAGCACCAGCGTGACTGTGTCGTAGAATACTGGACTGCCACGCAGACGGCCTGGGTTCAAATCCCATTCGATCCTGGGTATTGCTTTCTGAATTTATCTTTTCATGTATATAGGTTACCTTGTCATGCCTATCTGTTGCGCCACGAACGGCGACGGCGACGCCGCTCAACGCAGGAACGGGTGCCTAGGAGCTGCGCTGTAAAATTTACGAGTTCTAAAATCGAGAAAGCCTCGAATTCTAATATCGGAAAATAAGGGCAAGCGAAGCTTAGCGTATGCTTGCCTACGTTCTTTCTTTCCTTCTTTCCTTCTTTCCCTTCTTTCGTTCTCTTTCTTTCTGTCTTTCTTTCTTTCTTTTTTCTTTCTTTCTTTCTTTCTTTCTTATTTCTTTCTTTTCTTTCTTTCTTTTTCTTTCACATTGCGCAATGCTCTCTCCTACTATTCTCTTCCTCCATGCCGGGAATCGGACCATCACCCACGCTCAAAACTTGCTACAGGCCACAACTGTCGTGCGTTCATATCAGGCAGGCAGCATTGAAATGCGGCTACGTGAAACCACAAGTAACCCCTATAAAAAATCACACTGCCGCATCAGAAACGGCTGATCACCAAGAAGTCCACGATGTATAGAGCATGAATTATTGGAAAACTTCGCTCACACATACGTATACGTGAGGCGCGCCTTCGAGGGCCTCATTTCTGTACACTCGCCGGGTTTTGGGCGTACGATGCCGCCGCCGCCTGAAACTGTCTAGTACACAAGCTTCACTTGAAAACGAACATAAGGGAGCGTTCGCGGTGACGCGAACTCCGCAACTTATACTTTCGTAGTATTGGTCAAGCTGTGCTTTGCTAGAGCCGTTTTATTCGAGCGTTCCGACAGGATTTCGACGAATGATGGAGCTCTTGTTCTCTTATTCAGGTGACCACTATTGTTGCGTTCGGGCACCGCTCACCGCCTATCAGCCGGCGCCCAAGTCTGGCTCATGTGTTCCGGACGATAATCTGTTATCGCGCATGTGCGTTGATGTGTTTTCGCTCGCCCTTCGATCACGGCTTTCCTTTATAAAGGACTGCGGATCACGCTGTGGGTGCTTCTTTTTGTACACCTTCTTTCGACAAGCATGCCGCATTAAAAGTACATTCTTCCTTCTCGAGCGTCTTCTTCTACTGGCTTGAGCCCAACTCGGCCATACGTAACACTATAATGCTCCTGGAAATCGGTCAATGCCAAAGCACGCAGAAAAAAAAACCATAAAAGCATACGCTTGCGTCTCGACAGGATTTTTCATTTCAGGTCAATGTTTGCGTTAAGGCAGCAGTACGGTTGAGCCAACGTCGTTTTTTTAAATTGAAACCTACGCGGTCTCATCGACCTCGGAGAATATTCGATACTGTTTCCATAACTTGCAAGCCCACGTCTGATTTCTTCAAAAGCTGCTGCCGTCACAACTGAAACGCGTTGTAGGTAGGAGAGGGAGGAAAAATCGTGAACCTGACTCAGCGCGAGGAGTAATTTAATTGTAGCTTGTGTTCCCGGATGTAGTGTCATCTGAGAACATCAGTACACTTGGTAAGGAAGTGAAAAGAGATAAAAAAGGACACGAAGGACTGATAATGCAGCATCAAAATATATATCACCGTCACGTTCCTTGTGTCAACTTCTGAGATCTACATTGCACCTATTATAAATAATAATTGTTGGGGTTTTACATTCCGAAACCACTCTATGATTATGAGGGGCGCTATAGTGGAGAGGCTTGAGAATTTTGACCACTGGTATCTGTAACCTAAGACAAAATCTAAATACACGGGCCTCTAGCATTCACCTCCATCGAAATGCGGTTGTTACCGCCGGAATTCGATCCTGCGACCTTCCGGTCAGCAGTCGAGAGCCGCAACCTGGCCCCGCGGCGAGCACGCTGCGCTTCTTAAATATGGAAGTATAGCGCGAGTAAGGCAGACAGCTAATGTCATTATAAGCAGTCCGAAAAGTTATCATCCTC
>NC_051183.1:19740203-19780202 GCF_013339695.2 Rhipicephalus sanguineus | reverse complement strand
GATATGATTATGAGGCGCATCGTAGTGGAGAGATTCGGAAATTTCGACAATGAGGTGTTTCTAACGTGCACTGACATCGCACAGTACATGGGCCAGTACACAGTCAAACTGGCCGGTGTGCTAATGACCGCTTGCGCGAGCACGGGAACAAGGTCTCTAAACAAGCAAAAGACAGTCAACTATCCATTCATTGCAATGAATGCGGCTGCCAGCCATCTTTTAAAGATACGAATTTCCTATCAAAGTACTATGACGAACGTGCGCGTCTCGTTTCTGAAGCGTATCACATTTGTAAAGGCGGCGAGGCATGTGTTAGCCTCCCCTCGATTTCACTGCTTCCGAAGGAGATAGCATTTCTGTCGAGTTAAAAGTTTCTTGCCTTTGCGCAGGCTGACCGGTTTTTTCTGGTTTCTTGTTATGCTTTCGTTAGTCATGGTGATGTATAAATATGCGGACTGGTCGAATAAAAGCACATTTGGTTGATAGTCAGCGCCGTGTTTGTGCCCTTTCTTTGTCCCGTCTCGTAGCGCTGTTTTCTACGTGAAGTCATGCACCAACCAGCCCAAATCCGTACCCTACTGCAGTTCATTTTTACTACATCGGGCTCTTTTTCTTCGTTCACGCCTTTCTCGTGCTTACATTCGTCAGTCGTCTGCATAAACCTGCTCCCCACTGCAACTTGTAGAGCTCGCCTCTACACCTACTCGCTCAAGCATTCCTACCTGCCGCCTGAAGTTGCCTGTCTTTTCGGGACTCTGATGCCTTCAGAAGGCCATGTCAAAAGAATGTGCCGCATTTTGCGTTCAGAGGCATTCCGACAGGTTCGCCTCTTCACGGACTGCCTGCAGATTGTGAACTACAGTGAAATGTCTTCACCCAGTGCCCAAAGGAGGTTTTTAGGAGACTTGCGTTTGGCGTCTCAGACAGCTGACTTCCTCTGGGGCAACCTGGTCGTTCGACTGCCTAGGAGCAAACGTCAGAATTCGGAGCAAGGTAAAGATGTCAAGGTACTCGGGGATGCCTCAATTCCGAAGAACGTGGCTGATCTTCTCAAACTCGGGCCAAAGTTCTGTGAGCACCCTGATTTGGACAAGACGGAACTACTCAGCCTCGTCAGAACAGCTGCTGGAAAAGCAAAGACGGATGAAGTTGACCGGTGCATCAGGGAAGGAGTGGACTGCCTGCCTCAGCGGGTTAAGAAAGGCAATACGGTTAAGCTCCGCTCAGCGGTTGCTGTCCTTAGGGATGCCGGCCTGAAGATGCTCCTGTCTGATAAAGAGGGAGGATTCGTCGTGGTGCCTCGTGGCATGTACAAGGAAAAGGCAGAAGTGGCCATTAACAGCAACTTCCACGAAGCGAAAGGAGTGGTCCTCACGAAAGTGAAAACTAGGGCAGTTCAGCTGTGCGAAAGGGCTGGACTTGCCAAACTGGCATCATCCGTGAAGGCCTGCAAAGGAACCAGCCTTTCAGCTTTTTTCAGCGCCAAGACTCACAAAGAACTTTGCCCGTTCCGGGCCATCGTTTCCGAGCGCGGCACCTGGCAGCGAGAAGTTGGTGCGTTCCTGCAAAGGTTCTTGTGCCTACTTGACATCGACGACCCCTACCTCATAAGGAGCCCAGGTACTGTTTCTGCCTATCTCCGAGATGAATGCCCAGTGGGTGTGCGTGCCTTTTCAGTCGACATCAAGGACTTATACTACTCGTTGCCTCAGAATGATGTGTGTGCCGAAGTTAGCAATTGCATTGACGGATACGGTATTGTTAAGTTTCAGAATGCTTGTGGAATCACGGTCGACAAATTTTTAGAGTTCTTAAAGTTTTACATGCAATCCACTTTTATAAGTTTTGACGATAAGCTTTTCATTCAGCGAAAAGGAGTCTGCATTGGCTCATGCATCGCCCCTGTCCTCAGCGACATCTTACTAGCCCGCTATGACCGTAATCTTGACAGCAAACTTAGACAGACTAGCGTGGTAAAGGTGATGCGGTACGTGGACGACTTTTTAGTATTTTATTGCACTAACCCTCTTGACGTACAGCCTGCTGCTGTAATTTTTGACGTATTCCTCACGGAATTAAGCCCACTTGAGTTGACCATTGAGCATCCCTTAGACAATAGGTTACGCTTCTTAGACTTGGAACTCTTGTTCTCAAACGACCACGTTTGTTGGCGTTATGCGCCTAGGTCGCAGAAGAGCCTTCTCCCTTTTTCGTCCGCGCACTCGAAGATTGTGAAGCGCGGCATTGCCAGGGCCTGCATGAAGGCGGCGCTTGAGAGGTCCTGTGACCACCAGGTTGAGGAGAGTTTTTCTTGTCAATTAGCACGTTTGAAGCTGGCAGGTTTCCCGGAAACTGTATTGACCAGCATCGCTGAAAGCCTCCTTTCTAGCTTTAAGAACAGGGTCTCAGTAGCTGTGCAATCACCGACACACCCCCAGCAACCAGTTGCAGTCATCCCGTATGTGCACCAGGTGGCACATAATCTTAAAAAGGTGGTCAGTAGGGCTGGGGTAAGGTTGTTATTCTCTGCCAAAAATAAACTTGGTAGCCTGTGTCAGCAGGTAAACAGAGAAACCAAGACGGAAAGATGTAGTAAGAAGCACCGGCAAAAGTTGCGATTCTGTTGTGTACAAGATTCCTCTTTCCTGCGGGCGTTACTATGTTGGTCAAACTGGCCGGTGTGCTAATGACCGCTTGCGCGAGCACGCGAACAAGGTCTCTAAACAAGCAAAAGACAGTCAACTATCCATTCATTGCAATGAATGCGGCTGCCAGCCATCTTTTAAAGATACGAATTTCCTATCAAAGTACTATGACGAACGTGCGCGTCTCGTTTCTGAAGCGTATCACATTTGTAAAGGCGGCGAGGCATGTGTTAGCCTCCCCTCGATTTCACTGCTTCCGAAGGAGATAGCATTTCTGTCGAGTTAAAATTTTCTTTGCCTTTGCGCAGGCTGACCGGTTTTTTCTGGTTTCTTGTTATGCTTTCGTTAGTCATGGTGATGTATAAATATGCGGACTGGTCGAATAAAAGCACATTTGGTTGATAGTCAGCGCCGTGTTTGTGCCCTTTCTTTGTCCCGTCTCGTAGCGCTGTTTTCTACGTGAAGTCATGCACCAACCAGCCCAAATCCGTACCCTACTGTAGGTTCATCGTTCACAATGAGACCGCGGCCCAAGACCCCGTCTATTAGGCCGAAACGTTTTCTCAACCCATCCCTTATTACGTACCTCCGCGAGCAACACCACCACGCCCACGTGATGACATTTTGTCGCCGAAAAATTGACCGGCAACTGATCGTTTGTCCATTGGAATGTAACAAGCGAGTTTTATGTGAACTTGCGGAGTGCCGCTGAAGGTCCACATCTTCAACAGCTTCCACCATGCATGATCTTTGTGACATTGTGCGCGCATAGCCCAAAGTCAAAACAAAGCTACCATGCTGATAAACAAAACAAAGGTGTTATTAAACAATGCATGTGCTTGCTGGGACCCGAGAACACCGCCGAACTATACGATTTTTTAAGTGCACACGCATGATTGCACGGTAGGCACTATGGGTTTCACAATTTAGATCTGCTAAAAATTACACTGAAACCATTGTAGCGCGATAGACCCGGACAAAGTGGATCATGGGACACCACGGGCACAATTTTCACCACGGATTTTATGGCATTGCCCCAGACAATTAGGGAAAGAACGTACCCATCCTAAAGCGCATGCGTGCACATGTTCTCCATTGCAAACAATAAGATATATGAAAAAGTCGTGTGTAGTTATAGATGCCAAATAAACTTATAGACGTGTCGCTGATGCAATCTGTGCCCATTTTGCTTACAGGGAATTCTCGATTGACTGCACCAATCCTCGCCGGTTCTTTGTTTATTGTGTCACTTTCTCTTTCTGCGGTGTGCTCACAATTATGGTATACCAACTAGCCCGAGCACACACATTGCTCCGGCAGCTGAACTGCACAAAAAAGTGCTAGATCTTATTTAAATTAATGAAAACTTTCCTGTTACTTGGTGCCCCTTCGAAATCCTCATTAAACAGTGATTAAAAATACTTTCAACCGTTCCATATACTAACGTTATTACGTAAATCTTTCATGACCGCTCAGGATTCCTGTAGACAGTTTTACACTTAAGCTGAACATTTCCATTTAGTCATACCCTCCATCAGAACCCTCATTGACCTAGGCAAATGGGAGTGTATTATCAGATATTGAAAATTCCCCAGTACTTGTCTACTTTTGTACAATCTAATGTGGCTTTATCTAAGTTAGTTGCATGAATCTTGTTCAAAAAGTCTGAAAAATCACATTAAGTTTTACCTTTGTGTGAACACCAGGGTCAGGCTGACCTCTTTGCGGTATTCAATAGTAAAGGCGAAGTGTGTAAAGAACACCAACTTGAATGCCTGGCACCGTGTGGTGGATTCGATCACAGCATGGATATCAATACAGATGGTAAATACCCCGGCAGCCAGAAAATTCTCTCCTGGAACAAAATATTTCCTCTTTAGAAATATTCAGCAATATATTGGAAGTATCCATAACAATACCTTTTGCAATGATGAAAGGGGAGCACGGCACGTCTCCGACGTGATCTTCACTTGTACTAGCCTGCAATAATAAAAGTTATGAAGTTAATTATGCGATAAGTAGCCATTAAAACTCCTGTACCCTGGAGTTCAAACAAGCATACGAAGAACAATTAAAAAGTTAGACAATATTTTTATTGAACTGCAGACATTGTAGATGTGATATAAAATAAAAATAAATAAATTCTTTCAATAATAGAAGGTAAATTAAAGCAGTGAACAATTTGAGGAACAGGCCACTGTCAAATTATTCTCTTACCTTCTGGTAGCTCGAGATGCAGCACCACCTTAGGGCACTATGACACCTTAGGGCTCCCATGCCACAAAACCATATAGATCCTCTTGGACTCTTCGTTTTCTCTACAGTCCTATTTTCGTCCTTGATATCTCGTAGCACTAGCTCAGAGAAGGAACTCTCGGAACACTTTTCTGTGCTGTTCCAATGGGCACTTCATGCAGAATACATTCATGTTTTTGTGCAGTGCGGCATACTTCCTAAAACGTGACACAGACGTCTTGGTGGTACCACAGAGACTGCACGACATACATCGCTGAAATAAACAAAAAACTGCAATTACCGAAAGAAATAGTAATGTCTGTTATAACGGTAAGCAATTCTGTAAAGCTCTAAAGAGGAAGGAAATGAGGCTAATGCCTGACTGTAACAAACAGTTTTGCCAATTCAGAGAGAATGAATCTTTAACATTAAATGCTATACCTAATTGAAACATATTCCTAATGCTTTCAAAAAGCCTTTAAAGACATGCGCATTTGCACGGACATGAGGCTACGCATGCAGACGAATAACACCACAGCACGTGGGCGCGCTCAGTGAACCTCCACTGCAGAAAGTGTTTACGCAAGGAATCAACAATGCATGCGCAATGACGGTTGCTTCGCGTCGACTATTTCATTATTTGGGCTAACGAGCCACCAAGTTGCGATTTCCATCACACTTTTTCGTTACCAGGAATTCATTTATAAAGGGCACGTGGTGGGGAAATTTGTCCAATGATCTGTAGCAACCTGGGAAAACTTGCCACCTGAGATGGAGCGAAATGTCCTTCGTTTTATGAAAAGAAGAGGGTCAATTGGTTTTTATTTTTACTGAAAAACTCCTTCGAGTTGGGCTAAGCCATTGGGCGAGAAGACGAGTTGCACCTGCCTGCACGGCCTTAGCCAGAAATTCTTTCCGGGGGAGGGGTTCAACCGCTATTTATGTATGTTCGTGCGTGCATATTTAGACATGCAAAATCTAACAATTAATGGGGGGGGGGGGGCTTGAACCCTCACCCTGGTATGCCAATTCCTGCTTATTATGTGCTGTAAACTAAACATAGCATGAAATTTGCTTCTCCGCAAAAGAGCAACACAATATATATGTTCGAAATCTAAAGAATATTGTGAATGTTTACAAATCGCAGAACATTTCTAATGAGCAATTCGCTTCATTCAAGGAGTGATGCGCTTAAAGGAGTAGATGTTATTTTTTCAGTGGTAATATTAGCGTAATTACGGTTTGTTTCGCATGGCGTCATTTGGCAGGAAACAGCGCCGTAAAATAAACAAAGCACATCTGTCGCGGTAGCATAGCTGGCTAAACACACAGACCAATCCGTCATATGCCAGTCGTCTGAGCAGTTCGGGAGCCGCTGTTATCTGCCAAGCTGCTCTTTTTGTGGCCTACATGTCGATAGGGCGGAGGTATAGAACGGATGTCCTTCTAAAGCTGTCGACCAAAACGTGCACATGTCTTTTTTTTTTTTCAGACGCCCTAAACCTCACGCGCGACAGAACGTGCGCCTCAAAGAGCTAAAAAATTTTGCGTCCAGCGACGAACACATCTCGTACACACATCTCGAACACACTTGGTTGCGTCATTCAAAATTTGTGTCGGTACTTTTGTTCGACGATGGAAGTCTAATAACTACTGCCGCCAAGCACTGGTGAACAAAACGGGCGAGAGCCAACGAAATATTCATTCGCCCTTCAATACGCCACTAAAAACAAAGTCCGCCTCTCCGGAAACCGGGATTCTTTAACGGTAGTCACGATCGATGTCCACAATAAGCCTTCACGCACGGCTAGAACAGCGGCGTCGGCGTTGGTGCTCACTGAGAGATCACATGTGACATGTGCCACGATTCACCGCCTGTACTACGAGCGCACTTGAGCCCTCTTTCTAGAGGTGTTCGCGGCTTCACGCCGTTGTGTGTAAACCACGGATTACAACCGCGTATCTAACATGGGTTTCAGCAGAGAACACGCCAATCCGAAACGCGCCGAGTTTCTCCTACCGAGGAGAAGACGTGCTCCACCGCAACGCAGGCGGAATACGATGACGCAAGGTAGCGCGTGTACACGTCAAGCCCGTGCCCCATTGGCTAGTCAATCGAGGTATCAGTTTACCGAGTGGATGTGCCCCACACGTCCATTATGCGGTAAACTAGGTTTACCTAGGTTATCTATCTTTCGCCAAGAACTTAAAGCTTCGTAAGGAAGGTCATCCCATGATACTACGCCAAGAAGCTATGCGTTCGCACATTCCCACCAGCAATGTTCAAGATACACAGCATTATACAACCAAGCAGAACTTATCATGCAATGACCACTACAAAACACCAAACGCCGTGCACCAAGCCACAACATCATTGCTCAGGGCCATGTTCACTATGCAGGATAAAGCTACCTATTACACGTAGATAAACACACAAAAAAAGGAAACGTTCGCACTTTCATTAAAAAAAAAGAAAGAATTATATGCTCTGTAACGTCGCTCGCTTAGCTGAGTTGAGTTATACGCACTTCATTAGTTTTTAGAGAAAGCCGGGCCAAGCATCAAGAAAAAAGTAGGCGCAGAAACACAGAATACACTGGTTTGATGTAATAAAGAAGCAAAGCGGGTAAGGTGAACAAATACATCTCATTATTCTGTACAGCGAAACCTCTTTAATGGCTGCCCGCAGAGAACGCACATGAAGTGCGCTGAGAACGCTGTAGTATGCGCTCTGCAACCGTCCAAGTACAAATTAGCATACCTTGACGTACGCTGCCGCTACCAGCAAAGAAATAAATGTGGTACAACAGCAGGCGTTCCCTCAAGCACCCACTTACAAGGCCTCTTCAGTATTTCTACCAAAGCATGGAAGGAATTCCGGCTCTCGCACAACGTTGTGGTCTGCCGATGCAAAGCAGAATTCGAAACTACGCGAGAGCGAATTTCGAGAGCGGGCAGGCATATCAACGAGTTCTTGTTGTAAGGAAGTCTAGTGAGGAGCAAACCACCCACCTTTCAATGACAGACGCACAAAAAGCAGGAGCAGGAGGGTGCCGTAGCCGCGCTTTACACTGCAGCCATGCGTAGCCGCGCATCGACGTGAGCGGTAGCCATCTTCTAAATGTAGGGGCCCGCGAGGCATGAACGTAGAACCGCAGAAAACGCTCTGAATATTAATCAATCAAAATAGCATTGTGGGAGAAACCTGAAAAACATGAAATGTTATTTCATGGATATCTGTAATCTTTGAAGTATTTAAAACTGTGGAGGTTCAATTTTGAGTCGTTTGTTTTGCTGAAGGTCACGAATAATAGGAAATTTCGGTTTCTCCTTTTAACAGATTTCCTTCATGGCACATTTACAGAAAGTTTCTTTCGCGGTACAGAAATTTGATGTATTTTATCTGTAAATTTACAACTATTTTTTACAGTGTACGGCCTGCGACTCTCCGCTTCTGCAGACAACTGAGGCGAGAAGCGTAACAATACCCAGCAGCTGTCATTCTTGAAAGGCACTTAGGACTCACTATATGACAAGGTAGTCGTCTTTCGAAAAAGAAGGTTGCGAGACCTTCTTGCATTTTCTGCACGTGGCGTTGGAGATTTGCTCCCTCATCAAAATGCAATCTTTCGTTTCTTGGAAATGCATGCCTCTCACAGAAGCCTAATGCATGTATCGTCGTCGAAACGTTTCTACTTTGCGTTTATTTGAATTGTTTACATGTTGTTGTTTTTTCCCTGAGCTCTCGTATTCTTCAAACGAAGCACTCCGCTTGAATTTTCAACATCATCATAAAACAGCGCACACACACATTAGAATTTTCAATAAAAAAAAGACAGGACGTGCAAACACGGTCACAAGGAAGAAGTCACGACAACAGAAGAAGTCTTTCTTTCATCCGTGTTTGCACGCACTGTCTCTTTAGAACGGTTACTTGCCAACTAGGTCACCACTCTGTTGTTCTAAGAATTTTCAAGCAGGCTGTCCAGTAACCGTGAAAGACAGCCCGTCTTGACTCCACGGGACAAAGTCAGCGTTCCATTTTAAAAATTTGCATTAATCTTCCCAGGGAACATCAAGAAACTTTACGTAGGCCGGCCAATAGGGCTGAAAAGTGTGCAGAGCATATATATTGGCACGCGCGCTTCTTTTGCTGTGTTTTTGTAACTGGTCCGTTACACGTGTAATCGCTGTCTTGCGCAAACGGCGCCCGAATGGCTGGAAACCTTCCAGATTATTTCAGAATCTTCTGATGGGCTTGAGCGCGCAAATGCAAACAGTTGCTTTCATTCTGGAACTAACGCGGCCACCAGCGCTAAGGATCGAATATTTGATGCCGCATGTATAAATGCCGACGCGCCTTACCTCAGAACAGATTATCGACGGCCGACGCTCTGTTCGCCGCAATCTGTGTACAGTGTGTTCTCCTGTAGGTTGACTTTCCGTTTCACGGCCATGAGTTCGGCCAAATAAATAGTTTCATTTTGGACACGCCGACTGCTGCCTTCGTCAACGTCACGACCACGTGACAATATAGTGACAAGCTGTAGTAGGAAATGTAGGTATACAAACTGCTACTGGCTGGCGCTTAGTAAGCGGATAAGAAAGTTGTCACAGAACATGATACTCATTATGAGGGGGAGCGTATGACGTAATAATCAGTCAGTGTACGAACACATTTTGTACATTAGTCCACATAAAGGAAATAAGTGCGCAGGTTCATGTACGTTTCTCTGTATGTGTGTCATTTGATATGCACATAATCATAGCGCGTGGCACTTTCTTCACAACCAAAATAGATTTAGTGACTAGCTTGCGTTGGCATCGCCAACTGTGTTTAGCTGATCCCTTTGGTGGCGTCTTCTCCGCACTGCGTGGTTGGTTCTTACAACCATACAGTTTCATATAGATACACTAGAGGGAACTCTGCCGCTAGTGTCTATGGGAGCTGCAACGCATGGCGCTTCAGCCAGCATGGGAATGAAGGGTAGTACACGGATCTGTCTAAACTTCGTTCTTTCGGCTCCGTCAATTGGCTCCGCGTCGTCTGCATCCGCTTTGTCGCCAGACGAAATTCAGCAAAAGTCAGCAGTTCCACTTCACCACTTTAACTTTCTTAGGCTCACCAATTCAAGTGTGCATGGTCACGAAGTTAACAACGATCTATTCTTTTATCCGAAAAAAAAACAGCAATAAACAAAGCCACAAGTGCGCTGGAAGCCCGCAAGTACGAAGACTAGGCAAATCCGTGTACTACCCATCATTCCCATGGTGGTTGAACGATCGCAGCGCCAGAGCTCCCTCTGGGTAATTTTAGGAAAACCTATGCTTAGAACCACGTGACTATATTTGACTAACATCGCGATGACTCACGAATGAAAAACTAATGTACAGCGGGGGTTTTATACTAGGATATCAGGAGCCTGCTGACTAAGTGTAGCTACCGCGCCATGTTGTGTTTTTTTCGTCATAAAAGCGAGTACGGTAGGAAAAAATCACACCATCTCCAGCTAAAGGGGACCTGAGGCGATGCGAAGCAGCGTTTCGGCATGTAGAGCCCGTGTTTCAGAGGGGGAGTGGAGAGGGGAGGGGAGAGAGGCAAAGGGGAGATGGGGAAAGGGTAGATGGAGAGGGGGAGGGAGAAATGGGAGAGAGGGAAAGGGAACAGGAGATGGGAGAGGTGGTGTGTAGAGGGAGAGGAGGTGTTTGGAGAGGGCTCGCGCATGCGCAGTATGGGTGGTCACGCCGCACACCACCACCGGATTGAACTCCGCCATAATGCTTCACATCTAAAAATGAAGGAATGTTGTTGTATGGACGTGTATATCCTAGTGTTTACAGTCAGGGTTATTACAGGCCACGCGGGAGCCGTGAGTAGTGGGATTTACCCAAATTCTGTGGCACATACTGGTTCCTGATGATGATAGTTTTCTGTCACGACGGACATTTTACGCCGACCTAGAAGAGCTTTCGCTGTTAAAAATTGCAGCCTCGCCAATGGCGAAGCGATGAATGTCATAGTAGCAGATTTGAATGTTATACGAAGCGCACACGTTTAGTAAGCGTGGGAGCACGCAAGAGGCCATGTCGTGACTGACTGCGCGATCAGCAAAAAAAAAATAAAAATGAGATTTTAACGCGAGAGCGCTAAAGAGCTCGTTTCGCACAAATTCCGGTGTCGGCATCGGCGTGGTTGGCTGTGAGGGAGAGATTAGCGTTGTCTGTGACCAAAAAATCAAAATGAAAATAAAATAAACATTAAAAATATCTTTTGCTCGAGTGAGACTCGAAGCCAGGCCAACTGAGTGGCAAGCAGGCGTTCTACCATAGGGCCAGGCCTTGCTTGAAACCGCTTTGAAAAAAACAAAAATCACAGCATATCTATGGGTTGAATGATGATGAGTGGGGCGAAGCTCCCGAGGGAATCATCGGTAAACCGTGATACTCTTCCGTGAAATTCGCCCAGTACATCACATAAAGCGTGTGAAACACCGTGCATATAATAAATATCAAACTTTCATTGTACTGTTGGTTTACGTGGTCCCTTCATTATCACCGCTTTGTGATCGGTGAAATGCAGGGAAAGTGTCCGCTCCCGAGCGAAAGAGAAAGCGCGCTAAGAGTGAGCGCCTAGTCTGCCTCCATCCGGCGACTCCGAGCGAAAGAGAAAGCGCGCCAAGAGCAAGCGCCTTTTACGATCGCAGGCATCCAATGACATGCGGCATTCGCATTATACAAGCGCCATCTGTCATCTTTAAACAGCAACTCTGGATGGATGGATGCATGGATGGATGGATGGATGTTTTGAGCGTCCCCTTTATAACGGGGCGGTGACAAGTGTGCCACCAGGCTCGACAAAAAAACCCCTTACTCTTCTTTTTCTTAAGTGTTGGCCTAGTGTCTTTACTTCAATTAAAACTATCTTACTCCAAAAAAAAAAGACTAGTTTTCAGCTCCGTTCTCTGCCCTTTACGGCAGAATGTCCTTAATTTTTTCTCCAATATTTATTTTTGTCCTTTCTCTCTAATTTTCTGTCACCAGTACTCTAACAGTCTCTTACTTATTTCAATCGCGGGTGTGTTCAGCTTTCCATTGTCTCTAAAACCCAAGGCGTCATGTAGGCTCGTGCCCAAACGTACACCTGGGTGGATATCTCCACATTCAATCAGAACATGCTCCGCCGTTTCCTTATCTTCCAAGCAGCATGTGCATTGTTCTTCTTCTTGGCTGAATCTCGCTTCATAACTACGCGTTCTAAGGCAACCCGATCTCCCTTCAAACAGCAAAGCGCTTCCCCTTGAATTATCGTAAAATGCCTCCCTCCTTATTTCATTATTACCCTTTCGGTAGTTATTCAAAGCCAGTTTTTTCTCCATAGCTGCCGTCCAGTAAATCCTCTCCGCCTCTCTGACTTTTCGCTTAACGCTCTTTGTTGACATATTGCTTACACTACCAGCCGTATATTTACTAGTGAGCCTCCTAGTTCTATTTCTCCACTGTGTGTCCACGCTCTTCCTATACAAATACCGGAACACCTTCTCTGCCGATCTACTCTCCTTCATATTTCTTAGCCTTTCTTCGAACCTTATTTTGCTCTGAGCCTCCCTCGTCTCAAAACCTGCCCATCCCATATCTCCCTTTACAGCCTCATTTGTCGTCTTCCCGTGAGCACCCAACGCGAGGCGTCCCACAGTCCTTTGATTTACATCCATTCCCGATTGCACCTCTGCCCTCATGCACACCACTGAGTTCCCAAAAGTAAGCCCCGGAACCATTACACCTTTCCACATACCTCGAAGCACCTCGTACCTATTGTATCCCCACAACGCTCTGTGCTTCATTATCGCAGCATTCCTCTTTCCTTTTGCTGCCGACACTTTTTCCTGTACCTCCATGTATCTGTCACTCTCATTTACCCATATTCCAAGGTACTTGTATTCGCTCACGCTCGGTATTTCTTGGCCCTGTAATGACACCGTCTGATCACAAGGATCATTGAATACCATCAATGCACATTTTGTTACACTAAATCCTAGTCCTAGAGCTTCCCCTTCCCTTCCGCATATATCCGCCAGCTGCTGTACATCCTCTCGACTGTCAGCAAATAAGACAATATCGTCAGCATAAAATATTCCTGGAAGCTTCTGCTCAATCATCACGCCGCCCTGTTTGTGTGACAGATTAAAACCAAAGTTGCAACCTTCTAGCGCTTTTTCCATATTCACCATGTACAGCATGAATAACAGTGGGGACAAAGGACATCCCTGTCTCATCTTCTTGCTAATCTCAACGTTCTCTTAGCTACTCATTCCTTCCCATTCTATGCAATCCGTATTTTCTCGTTATATCTCCCTCAGAAGCTGTTTACAGTCGTCGCCTGTGCCCATTTCTTTCAATATATCCCACAAAATTTTCTGATTAACCTTGTCGTACGCCCCAGTCGTGTCTAGAATAGCCATGTAGAAGGGCCTATTATTTATTTTAGATATTTCTATACACTGAGTGAGAACAAACAGGTTATTGTTTAACCGCCTGTCGACTCGAAATCCATTCTGGAGTTCTCTCAAAATATCGTTGTGTTCTTCCCACTTTTCTAATTTCATTTTTACTGCTTGCATCGCCTACCTGTATAGTACCGATGTAATGGTTAGTGGTCCATACAAGCGAATGTTATCCTTTTCTCCCTTGCCTTTATAAATTAAGTTCATTCTACTTTTTTGCCAACTATCCGGTATTTGCCTGTCCTTTAAGCATTATTCTACAGCTTTCAGCAGTGCTTCTTTAGTACTATTTCCTAGTTCGTTAATGAGGCTAACGGGAATCCCATCTAAACCCGCGGCAGTGCGCTTTGGAATTTTTCCTTCAGCCTTTTTCCAGTTGAAATTCTCGAGTACTAGCTCTTCCTCGGTTGCTCTCTCCGCCACACTTTTATTCACCGGGGAAATCCCCTGGACGCTCTTTTTAAACGAATCGGCTGTTACCTTTCGGTGTAGCCTAGCGCTTCGTACCCTTCCAATTGATTTCCTTCTTCATCTTCAATATGTTGCGTTGTCACAGACTTCCTACCTAGCGCCTTTATGTGGCTCCAAAATATCCTTGGTGCGGCCTCCTTTTTTTCGTGAATCTCTGCCACCCAGCATTCACTTTCACCTTTAATGTTTGCCTCGACCAATTTCTGTACAATGGATTTTTTTCTCTAGATATATTTCCCACATTTCGTTGACTTCGTCCTGCGGTCGCTTGTCCTTTTTTGCCCTTCTATGATTCCGTGATGCTTCACGCCGCTTCTCGATCGCTTCCCGGATTTCCTTGTTCCACCAACTTTTTGGCTTCCTCTTTCCTTTCCAGCAAATAGTTTTTTTCTCTCTCCCTACCTGTTTCGTCATTAGATCTAACAGCTCACTGTACTCCCAGTCCTTGCCTGGTATTTTGCCTACTTCTTCCTCGGCTCTTGTGGCTATATTTATTATTTGTTTGTCATTTAAATACGAGGTGCCAGACTTTGATTCTATTCTCTCATTTCCAGTTTTATATCCCATTTGTAATGTTATTCGTTTATGATCACGACCAAATCTTTTAATCCCTTCCTCGTATATTCTCATTTCTCTCAGTTTGTGATAAATGCCTTCAGACATGAGGCAATAAGCAATACTTGACTGTTTGTTTCCGACTTCCCACGTGATCTGGCCGTCACATTTAGGCCCCGTGCTAACTTATGAGAGCTCGCGTGGTGCGCCGAAGATTTTCTTTGTGAATGTCCACAGTGTCAGAAGGTGGCAGCCGGAGCAGAGGTAAAGGGTGCATGATGGTTACAGGATGGCATGCGGCATCTGCCGCGGCATGAGCCATAACACTAGACCGGCGGCACAACGATGAAATTGCACTGCTACACCCACAGAAAGGTCTACGCGACGGAGTGCGCGCACCGCTTGCGTCGAGTCCATGTAAAGGATCACACTTGATGGGTGTTGCATCTCGACGAGCGGTTGAAGTGCGGCACGCGTGGTCATGACCTCCCGAGTGGACTTACTCGTCAAGAGGAGGTATCGCTCCGAAGAGTTCGCGTGAGTGCGGCTGTGACACCTTCAATCCGCGCTAAGTGGGGCTACACCGACACAACTTCAAGCTGCCCATTTTGTCCTGCGCCGGTGCGGGACGCAGACATGAACCACCTCTTATGGACATGCCCTGGGCTGCAAGCGGCTCGTCGACGCCACCTGCGGCGTGCAGGACTTCAGCACACCAGGCCACCGGACCTGCAGCGATGGATATACGGTCCGAACCATAGGTCCCTCCTGGACTTCATGGACAGCTGCACCATTTTGTGTAATGTGTATTCATGCGGCAGGGCAAACTAACGCGAATAAAAAAAAAACTATCTCCAGACTATGTTGCTCGCAGAGATCTAGTAATAACTTCCCATTGGTGTCTGAATATCCATCAAGGTCGTGTATGTGGGCATTCATGTCCCCTAGAAGGATGATTTCGGCCCCATTACCAAATTCCTTCATATCCTCTCTCATGCAATCCACTATCTCCTGATTCTTTTCTTTGCAGTTATTTCCCGTCCACAAGTAGGCGACCCCTAGCCACGTTTTCTTTCCACCTACTGTGCCCAAAACCCAGGGGTGCTCTGAACACGTCTGTTTCACTCTAACCCATTTGGCGCCGAGGTGAATTAGCATTCCTACACCCCCACCTTTCCTTTCTGATATGATCCTGCTACACCCTTCCCAAACATAATTTTCAATATGTGGTGGCTCTTCCAAGTCTCTAAGGTGTGTTTCTGTAACCGCATAAACGCCTATCTGTTCTCTGTTTAACTGCTCCTCAATCTCTAACAATTTTGCCTTTCTTTAACTGCTCATCAATCTCTCACCATTTTGTCACTCTAAGAAATACATGAAATGCCATCTAGTGAGTAATTCATTAAACTAGAGCTGGCTACATACATACTACTACAGAAGAGGGAACGGCCTACACACTAAAACACTATATAAATGTCATGTAGCGGGAGGGGTCTCCTTATCGCATGTAGTATTGCGTGGCAGAAGTGCAGAATCGTGCTAGGTGTCAAAACATGTGAATTGCGCAACGAGGTCCACTCATTACAAAGCGCTTAAACATACATAGTCATCATCAGCAGCAAAAACATCAACAAAGTGAGAAGTGGCGTAGGTTCGCTGCGCTTATTCGCAAAAGGAAGAATTATGGCGTAGTGGCCACTCGACAATTGTAGTTGCAGCAGGCATGCTCGGTGAGTTTGAAACGGCCAATGTTACGCGCACAGACGTTCGTTTCATTGCGGCGCGGTTGAGAGGCATGCATGAGAACCGAAGCCAGACTAGCAATTCAGAGGACCATGCGCACGGGGCCCGATTGCGCTCTCGCGTTCTACTCTTGAAGGTGAAGCTCAAGTGTCCGCTAAGTTTCTGTGTTGTGTTTACAGCCTCCGCAAAAACTAACACGCCAAGGAAAGACAGTTTTACCTAGTTTTACATAGACAGTTTGCATAGTTTTCAACAGTTAGTGCATAGTTTTACATATACAGATAGACAGTTTTACATAGACATAGTTTTAAAACTAACACGCCAAGGATGACAAGGCGTCTTTGACAGAGATAGGTCCTCCTATCGAAACGTCGGCCAGCATCTCTGAGGTACTTTCTGTTTGACATCCTATCCCACTTTATACAGCGTAAAAAGATATGAGCTCACAACAGCAGCCGATTTTCGTGGCGTGGTTGTCCACCGCCGCATCCAGTATCCATTGTAGCTGTCGCGCACACTGAGAGGGGTTCGAGGCGGATTCGATCCAGGCATCTTGCGTGGCAAGCAAGTGCTCTACCACTGAGCTACGCCACTGCTTGAATCATTTCCGGGAAAATACCCATATACAAGCTTCATCTACGACGAGAAAACGCGGTAACAGGCGTAATATCGCGTGGCAGAAGAGTATCAACGCACCAGGCGTCACATAATTCAATCGCGTAATGAGCGGGTGGTTTTAAGCTTCCCACACATTACAAAGGGTTCAGATATAATCCATCACCTTCATCATCATCCACCACAGCAACCACAAATTGTGCAGCTACGCAGGGGAGCGTAGCTGGTGCATGCTTCGCTACATTGTAAATTGGGATGAATTATTACATAGTGGGTTTCTCGCAATAGTACGAGAGTGTACAGCGAGCATCGTAAAGGTCGCTCCGTCAGTTTAAATATTGGCTGTACTGCGCATACCGCGGAGGGTTGTCGTTTATTTTAAATTCTTTATTGCGACAGCAACTATATGCTCACTCTCGGCGGATTGTTGCCGTCGTCGTCGCCGTCATGATCCGTATAAAGTCCAACTCGATAACATCGCGCCGCGCAACGTATGTTCTACGCACGAGTAAAAGCGCGCGAGCAGTGTGGACAAACGTGGCTGGAGCAGAGATGGAAAGAGCCGGCCGTCTCCGTCGCACGAATGGCACACGCGCTAACCTAGCCCCGTGTGCGAGGCCTGGGGTCGGGTCGTCAATGAGAGAGGAAACGTCTCGCCCATCTTTCGTCCGTCGAGTGGAGGCGCGCCTGGAGGGTGGAGGTGTAAGAAGCGCTCAATTCTATTCGTTCGTAGTACGAAACCCTGAAAAAATCTGATTCCTATTTCTCATGAAGATTGACTGTTGAAAAAAAAAAGGTTCCTCCTTTGGCGTGATACCGGCAAAAAAAAAAGTAAGGCTGTAATTCCCCTAGCACTTCACGGATTCATGCGGTTTAACGTGTTAATTCAACACTATAGGCGATGATTTCGGATGATTTCGAAGTTTATTTCGTAATCAGCAGACATACACAATTGTATACCTCTTAAGTGCACAGTACCTTTCATGATCTTGAAAAACATAATACCACTAAACAGTAAGCAGCGATGCCACGGTGCAGTGCCTAATATATTAGTTTGCTTACCAAGAAAGGAAGTCTGGGCTGGTTGGGTATAGTTCATTTTCGATCAACTTACAGCGCAAGAAAAGACGAGGACGCACACCAAGGATGTGATGACACAAGCGCTGACTCTCACTAAAGTTTATTGGAAGGTAGGGCACGAATAAATACATATAGAGGCCAACCGACTATCAACCAAGCAACTGCGCGAGCAACTGCGCAATTTCGCTTTGGCTCCATCGAGATCGAAGCACAAGGTGGGCGTTCGCAAACGCATCGCCCCTATGCTAAATACAACAGCTGGCAGTCGAACTCGGGACACGGTGGAATCTTAAAAAGACCACTAGAACATCGCGAGTGGTCCCAGGAACTTCGGAAGCCCGCGCTAAACCTTTACTGCTTGCGTCTTTCCCTCCAACTTGCAAATTATTCCAAGAATTTGAACGCGGTTGGTTGCAC
This sequence comes from Rhipicephalus sanguineus, assembly GCF_013339695.2. NCBI lineage: Eukaryota > Metazoa > Arthropoda > Arachnida > Ixodida > Ixodidae > Rhipicephalus > Rhipicephalus sanguineus. The sequence continues at coordinate 19,761,940 of NC_051183.1, read as the reverse complement.
AGCTGTTTGGATCGGAAGTTACGGCTCGTTTGATCCGTCCTTTATAATATCAGAATAAAGAAAAAAAAGGACAATTGGCCTAGTTTCTGAATGTGAGGCTTTACACACGTAGAGTGTAAGCAATATTGAAGGGAGGTGCTACTGTTACGGCACTAATGCGATTCTCGAAAGAAAGCACCCGTTTTCTACACATAATTTCTCGGAAGTTCACATTAGTCCTTCGCGCTTTAAATTACTGTCTTTTATTAGGTGTTTTCTTTTTTCTTTTTGCCTCTATGCAGAAAAAAGTTTGGTTTGCTTTTTCCATTACCGCGCCTTGATCTGGGGCGCAACATTAGACCACCGGAGCGTATTAGCTCAACTTCGTTAGTGAGTTCCCTTCAAAGTCTGACATCTGAGACCGCTAATTTAGTTTCTTTTTTTTAGGTTTATACAACCTGAACAGCCGGTAACGAAGCGGTTTGTCACGCTAAGTAACTTGGCGAGACCAGATAATCTGCATATGCCCGAGCGAAATTTACACTCCTGTGATCAAAGTTTCTAATTATTAACGTGTAGTTATGGAGTTTAATTAATATGCAGGAGGAGGAAGAGGAAAGAAGGCAGGATGGCCAACCAGACGCGCGTCCCGTTTGCTATCCTACGCTGGGGAAGGCGATTTACGGATGAAAAAGATAGGGAGATAGAAAAGAAGTGAGCATACAAAAAAAATTGGCGTGAGGTTAAAGAACACTGCTACGTTCCATAGTACCGGACGCAGGATCTCAGGCGCATGACATTTCACCACAGACCGTCCAGTTCTGGTGCCCACTGAAGGCTTGCAAGTACTGGACCTAGAACATCCCGTACCTGTTGTATGGACTTAGTGTATGGTAATTTCAGCTTGCCGACAAACACGCGAAGTGTATGTAACAGTGACTTAAGTAGTATGATCATTGGCTTCTCTAATTCTGACTACTTATCAGTAGGAGATTCAGTGTTCACGGTTACCGATGGGTACTGTGAATATGCACGTCGTTGCAACTTCGGAAACGTAGGCCGAGCTGCGTCAGTTGCGAACATGCCTTCCAGGCTGTTCTCGTTTACACCGACCGCCCCCGATCCGTGTAGCGGTGACTTCAGCAATGTAGGCCAAGTGGAATCCACAGCAACCGTGCTTTTTAATGCTCTTTGTTCCGTGCCGGCCGCGAAGTGTCCGGGCGACATGGGATGTGGTGAAGCGGGGAGTTCAAGGGGCGCTGCAAATGCAGAGGCAGGGGTTATGTTGCACGAGCTTCGGCGCCGACGGCGCCGCTTTATGGCGGTTTCAGTCGCCTCGCGATGCGACGTAACGTCCCTTGCCATTTGTTTCAGTACATTGATTTCTCTTTTCAAAATTCGGTACTCTTTTGAGGAACGTTCGTGGGGTCCTTTATTTGAACACTTATACTATTGTCCGCGGAATGCATTTCAGCCCAACAAGAACATACTCGCGTATTTTTCGCATACGCTTCTCACGTGACCCAGTTTCATGCAGTTGTAACATTGCAGTGGCTTCGGCACGAAGGGCCTTACAGGATGGCGGAAGCCGCCCATCTTTACATACGGAGGTATGTAAAGTCGCAGATTTAATGGAGAAAAAGGCGCCCGGGGAAAGAAATTTCGTTAGGAAAACTAAGCACCCTATAGTTACTAAGCTTTAGCAGGATCCATCATGGGAACGTTTTTTATAGGTACGGCTGTTTCCTGTTGGCTGGGTTGACATCGATAGGACAATTCCGCAAGAATCTCTTCTCGAAAAGCGATACTGTGAAAACCGCCCCGTGTTTGAAACATCAATACTTCTATTTATTTATATATTTTTATTGGATTCGAGGCTTTATTTATTCTTTTGTGCAAGAAGGGAGGTAGAGGTATTAAACATATATCCAATGCATTCCCAAGCAGTACGATACTCTTTTTAGGGTTCTCGACACTCGTGTTTTTATTTAGAGCAGCAGCCCGAAAATATTTAAAATTCGCGTCAGTACTCCTTTAACGGGAAGCTTGAGCTTTAGCGGCGCATTAGACTGAACGTCATGTAGGTCCTGAGTACCTACAATTACTCAAGCCACAGGTCAACGCGTGTTTCGATCGCGGTTGGACTTCGCATAGCCTAAGGGCGGAGAGGGCTAATTTTCTTGAACACAGTTCTGCGTTCTTGCGACAAGCGAAACACTTGCAAAACGCATACACCCAAGCGTGGCACAGTGACAGAATGGTTTTTTTCTTGAATAACGACAAGTCGCGCGAAATCAAGGCACTTTGTCGTGCTTCAAGTGCCAAAGTAAATTACAGGTGCTTTTTTCAAGTGAAGTTAGTATTGTGACATTCTATTTGTTGCTATCGCATTCATTGCTTCGCCCTTGCAGGGAAACTGACTTTTTGTAATGGTATACGATGTCAGGCTATAGAAGCTAATTCTTCTGCATCCAATCTTGTGTAACTCAACAAAACGCTGGTGTAAGGGAATACGGCCGCACCAGGGAGTGAAGCGGTTTTCGTGCTGCTAGTTTAGGAGAAGAGACGTTTAGGAGAAGTCTCCTGACACCTGCCGAGACAGAGCGCGCGGCAGCGACCGCGCCCTTCGAGCGATGAAGGTCGTGGTTATGAAGTACGGTGCGGTCATTCGAGCGACGAGGGGTAATTTTCTTGGACCAATGAGGTAAAAATCATAATCAGAAATTACTTATACACGTATGAAAAATTCATGAGCCATACCACTGTGCGGAGGTGGACGACCAGCAAAGCTCCGTAGCACACGGCACACGCGTGACACAAATTTTTGATGAAAGCTGCAGAAAGGCACAAAAGTTTGAAGGAAGGCACAGAAAGCCTCTTTTGAATTCAGCGTATGCTCCTCTGACGCTTTTCATTTGAGAAGCACGCGTCTTTTTGCAGCGTCATGCGTCAACTTGTCTTGCTTGCCGCATGCGTTCGGTGTTTCGAGCACGACCTTGAGGAGCCATTTGTGCAGCCGTGTCCTCCGCGATTAGCTCCGGAAACGCGCCGTTGCGGCGCGTTGCCGGAGCTAATCGCGGAGGACACGCTGCAACGCGCGTCTTTTTGCCGCATTCTCCGTTTCGCGAAATGCGTCGTCGTGTCCAGCTTGGCGTTTCGTGCAAGATCTTAACTGATGTATGCAGCCCATGCGTTCCCTTCAGTTTAATAGACCAGTGGTGGGTATTGGGGCTTGCCAAATTTCTTCGGCAACTACGTGCACTACGGCTTTTCCGTTGGCAGGTTTACAACTGGCATAGATATATAGAGCTTTGCTGTAAAAGCACCGTGTAGACGCTATCAAAATCTCTGTTCTCACAGCGACCTGGACAAGGAGGTATAAGGGCGGCGTATGATCTGCCATATTGATTTGCCAACTAATTCGCCACATCCGGTGTCCGGAAGATTGATCAATATCCCCGACCTTTTGTTTTAAAATATTGGTCGACGACAGCAGTGTGAAGTCGAATAGAAGCATGAAACTTGCAACTGACAAGTCGGTACCGTAAACGTCTCACATAGCTGGGCGCTGTTACCGCGCGAAACGTAATAGAATCAGCATTTGTCACAACATTCTGTTCGCTTTGTAAGCGAAGTTTATGTAACCTGTTAAAACATATCTAGATATTATGGCAAGTAAAACAAGCCTCCTAGTTTTCCTTTCATGAAATAACACAAAAATGCACGTCTTGGAAGAATACACGCGTGTCTTCACAGCTGCATAGCAACGGGAAGAAACTAATACAGGGACGATGGAGAGCACAAGGCAAGTCCTCATTCGTTGCCATGGGTTTCAGCAACACTTGCCTATCCAAACCGCACCAGCGATCACCGCTCTGTAACGATGCATCGCTGGTTTGCACCCCCCCCCCCCCAAGACAAAATCCTGCCGACGTCCACGTTCATTGCCGTACAAGTTTGTGCTGGCTGCTGCATACCTGAATTAATTGAACCACGTATATTCCAGATTGAAACGCGTCGAGGGCGCTGCGTTGGAAAGGGAGATCGTATTATAGCAGAGGGAACGGGTAGAGCTGCCTCCGTTTTATTAACGGACGTTCTAGAGGCAGCTAAGTGGAGACCGCTTGAATAGCTGCATACCTGTAAAGCGCTACAAGCCACCTCGCTCTGTCACGCATCTTTCAGATACGCCCTTTTCGCCTAACAGTAGTGCCTCGCAGGGCATCGCAAACATTTCGCGCGACGGAAAACAGTTGTGTCCTAGCTTAACCGTGATGGTAAAAGGGAGATTAAATAACGTAGCAGGCGTGAAGTGCTCGTGGGAGAAGAATGCTGTTTTGGGAAGCACCCAGACCACTGCTGCTGCTCGGACGGCATCTGCATAAACATTGCTCTTACTTGCACCACTATATAATAATAATAATATCTGGGGTTTAACGTGCCAAAACCACGATATGAATATGAGAGACGCCGTAGTGGAGGGCTCCGGAAATTTTGACCACCTCGGGTTCTTTAACGTGCACCTAAATCTAAGCACACGGGCCTCAGACATTTTCGCCTCCACCGAAAATGCAGCCGCCGCGGCCGGGATTCGATCCCGCGACCTTCGGGTCAGCAGTCGAGTGCCATAACCACAAGACCACCGTGGCGGGGGTTGCACCACTATGCTCCCACGCAAAGAAGGTTCGTGATTTTGTTGAGAGGCGTGTCGCAAAAGCTTTCGGGCACTGCGTGAGCAATTGAATGCACACCCTCCCATTTTGCAACGACGTCACACGAGGTGGAGGTGCGAGGCATAACTGAATTGCTTGCCCGTATACATTCTCTGCATGACCCAATTGTGTTGGCAAACTTCAATTACTCCCACAAAGGATGTTCTGAGGCTCGCGTTATTTGTACGGTTTCTGGACGTAGCCCTGAGGCGGTCTTGCGAAGCCTCTAGAGCGGTGTACAGTCTTTCCTTTTTTTTTCTGGACGGCCTAAGGCGGTCGTCTTCAGAGCTCAGCCTACTCCAATGCTACTTCTGTGAATCCACAACAGCTTCGAGAAACAGCGAAAGAATATTCTTTGTTATGCTGTAAACTTCAAGGAATCTATTCCCTGCATGAAAAGATACTGAATACATTCGCGTACCTGTTCTCTTAAGAAGCAGTGTAACAAATCTTGCCTCGTCTGATTAAGCCTGTTTGATTTGTAACACCATAGATGCCAAAGGAAGAAGAGGATGAAGCGAGCGCGTGTCGGTTCATGATGGTGATCATTTTCTCTCTACGACGCACAGCAAAGATAACAGCTCTGCTTTAAAAGGCATATAGTGGGCGTAGTGCAAACCAATAATAATAATAATAATAATAATAATAATAATAATAATAATAATAATAATAATATAATAATAATAATAATAATAATAATAATAATAATAATAATAATAATAATAATATCTGGGGTTTAACGTCCCAGAACCACGATATGATTATGAGAGACGCCGTAGTGGAGGCCTCCTTAAATTTTGACCGCCTGGGGTTCTTTAACGTGCACCTAAAGCTAAGTACACGGGCCTCAAACATTTTCGCCTCCATCGAAAAGTAGTGCAAACCACTATGCGGCATTATATTATATTAACGTTGTGGCTAAATGGATTATAGTATAGGGTGGACGGTGGGTGGATAGTGGGTAGCAGGCAAGGTGGGTAGGTAGTGGGAGTTAGCGCCGCTGGGTGGAGTGGCTCTATAGTGGTTGGTCCATCCATTCTCCGCAGTAGCTTGAGATCTATCGCTTTACACGTTTAAGTAAAACGTTTTCGCTCATCGATACTTTGCAATGTTTATAAGCATGCGTCATTATGCTTCTCCAATTACCGTCTTCTTTAGGGCATACTGTTGTTACCAGTTCATCACTCTGCGGAAGACGCGGCTTTATTAACGTGAATACTGGAATTTCATCGCCAATTCTATGGTTATCTAATCTGGCCTCCATTGAATGACTGTGGGGAAATTCGAGAAAATTCTGGGAGAATTCGTTTTGTTATATGCCGCAGTTAAGTCCACCATCTGAAGAAAAACTTGGCACTGGGCTAGTTGGTTAAACATTACTGAAGATTTTTGCGCAAACTTTACAAAAAGGGACTGGGAACAGAGTAAGAGCACACAAACGGCCCATATGAGCGCACATCTGAAATGCTACAGCAAGTTAGGGGCAACTTAAACACAGCCCACCCCAACATGGTCTCTTTCGCAATTTCTTTCAAGTAGATTGATGTCCTTGCGTTCTCCTTGGGTTCAATCGATATGTCCTCAGAGCCCGCGTGTTGATGACAGGCCCGTATACCAAACACGTGGAAAATGAGTATGTGCTCGGAAGCAGTAGCACTAGCGAGAGATCGATCGTTGCCGAGACATCTCGCAAAAGGAGAATACCGTTTGCGGCAATGTCGTCGCAAGAGAAACCTGCAGTAAACGCGAATACTCTGCATTCATTGCCTTTGTAGTAGCACACTTTCCGCGATCTGCACTACTACTAATTTCTAACAACGTCAGATGTGCAGCATTGCATAAGAATTATTAAACCGGCGTTTGAGAAGCAGTCTTTGGGTTCACGTAGAAACTCTATGCCCACGGATGAAAAATCCTTGAACCCCCTTGCGTCGCTGGAGCCAATGTCTCTACAAGTGGACTTGTTTTCTTGCCTTGAAGAAGAAGACAACACCCCTCTCAAAACGTTGGCAACCGGCAACACACCCTGTTCGAAAACTTTCCGTGTTCGAGGATTTTCCGTGTCTTGAAGCCTCCATCTTCTCCTCAACTTCTGCCTCGTTTGGACTTACACCCAGGGCTGAAATTCCAGAAAGAAACAGTAATCATGGAACTGGCACTTGTAAACTATCATGCCAAAGTGTAATCGAGTCATAGTGTAAATTAGAATATAATTAGAATATAGTTTCATTAAAAAAGATTCACTCTTGTCATTCACCCCGGCGGAGACCGTAGGATGATTAAAGCAAGGGCAGGCTAGCGCTTGTTAACAGACGCCTCGTGTTGGCTTGTGTGTGCTGTTGTTCTGTTAATTGTTAGCTGTGCTAGAAATGGGCGTGGCCAAGGCATGTAGCGAGAAAGCGAGTTAACCGCTTCTCACGAAGAATAGCAGACCGAATTCCGAGAAAAGGCAAGCTCGCGAGGGAAGCCTGTGTGGGCAGTGAGATTAACAAGTTTTCAGGGGATCACGTGGCTGCAGCAAGCACATGACCGTGTTCATTGGCGAACATGAGAGAGGCCTTCGCCCTGCAGTAGGAGTAATCAGCCTGATGATGATGATGATGATGATGATGATGATGATGATGATGATGATGATGATGATGTCGAACGGTCGTGCTGTGGTGCTGGTGCATCTCACGGATGGCTAATCCATCGCACTCATGACCAATTTCCCATCCCCCTTTATGGAAATTGGTCGCAATCTTTTTTTCGCGTACGCGAGCGTTGTTTGCTTTTGTTCTTTAATAATATTCTCTTAACCTCTCTCTTTTACAGCCATGCACTCTATGAGAACCTCTATGCCAGGTCACAAGAGGTGATGCCAGGTACCGCGAGCTGTAGCTGGGTTATTAAAGTTCTTCTGTCGGCCTCTTAAAAAGTGCTTTTTTTTTGCATGAATCAAATATTTTGACTAAACCATGAAGGGTTTATGAAAAGGCGAAAATCATTCGGATATAGGTAGCATGTAAATAATGATTGTCCAAGTAAAACGAAATTACTAACTTCATTCGCGATGGTGGCACAAGTGTGTGTAAGCATGGCCTCCGAGATGGCGGGCGCGCGGCGGGTTTTTCTCCGGCCGTCCCAATCGGGAGAGTATTTCCGCAGCACGTTAAAAAAGTCACGTGCTACACGTCGCTGTGCGGCTGTGCTGCCCTCTGCCTTCGCGCGCGGAGTTGGCGGGGCTCTGGCCATAGAGTAACAGTAAATGAAAACAGCGGACACACGAGCCTATACACCAGAGCCCGCCTGTCTCGCACCCAGGCTGCTGGCGAGCCGAGCGGATACTCTCACACGCGGACGCCGGGCTGCCAAGGCGCGCGCGGGCTGCACCAAGTAAAAAGGACAAGCTGCAGTTCTGAGGCTTTAAAGTGCAAAAAAGTACCCGTTCACGCCGCTTCAGCGTATAAAGAGCTCGTCTGGGCACTACTGCGTCGTCTTTGCATGCCAAAAAAGCAGCGCAACAGGAGGATATTAGCGTTGTCTGGGACGATTACGACGCGCCACGGAAATAGTGCCGGTGCGGTGTTTTCAGCTTCGCCGCCAGTGGATAACTGTGATTAAAGCAAAAAACTAGGAGCCGACGGAAAATGCGCGAGTAAGTACACTAACTGCGTATATTCTGCAGTGTGATGCCCGGCTATTTCATTTTACGAACCTAATTTGCGTGACACGCAGCTGGGTTGAAGACAGGCGCGAGCTTTGTGTGGGAATGCACTTCATATCCTTGAGCGTTTCCTTTGACGAAAATCTAGTGCAAGGTAGTGCTTTCAAACACAAGCAATCAGCATTGCTTTGCCATTTTCAACGTAGTATTAAGCTTTAGTGCTTTTGAGGGCATCCACGCCTTCGAGATTTCGTCTTCAAAAGGTAATAAATGGCACGGTGCTCCTCAACAGCTGGCCAGAATTTCGTGCTTTCATTTCAGTGTTTGATTTCCCCAAATTTATTGGACACGAGGCATCCAGCTGCACATAATACATATATTGGCACGTAAGTAAACAGTACTCGCGCCAGTGTCCTTTACGCGCAGGCGTAGCTAACCGGCTTAGCTAAGAGTAGCACAGTTTCTCTTGTAAAGCACCATCGTTACAAGAATAAAATCGCGCAGGTAGCTTCCGAAAGGGATCGCTGAATGATACTGCAGGTTATACTCTCTAATAGCACGCTTTTGTGAGCAAGACGCATTATTGTAAGAGCGCTCGTGAAACAAAAATTACGTTCCGCGAAACTACCCGTAAGGCGTACTCTAATTATTACGCGATGCATGCTGAAATGATGAGCTTTCACAAAACTTTGTGCACAACTTGTAATATGGGGCAACAAAACATTGTTTCACTCTTTCGCGAGCTGCATTGCAATTACGATTCACGCGTACTACAGCGAGCACGTTTTTTTTTTTTTTTTGCAAATGTAACAGCGTACGTATTTGACGAGGTTGCTTCCGCAGCCCACTCAGCACGTACTGTATACATTGTGGACTTGCATGAGCAAGATGTTCTTGATGTTCCAATAAAATCAGCGAAAATGTCCAGGCTAGAAAAGACGCTAAACACGCTCTCCGACGGGCTGACTTTCAGGAGTTTCACGTTTGCTCTGTGTAGCGTCTGCTGGCGTGGCAGCCCGCGCATGTTGTTTCGTCGCGTGTGCGATAGATGGCGCGACGCGCAATGCAAATATGCCGATGCGCATGGAATTCGCAGTGTTCTGGTCTATAAGCGGCGGAGCTACGCAGCTTCCCACCAGCCGTTAGACGGCAGCACGTCACTCCCTGTTTCCAAGAGAACGCGCGTACTAGTTATCTACTGCAGTACCTTTTTCTGGTTCACGATACATCTACTTGTCTTTGTCAGACTATGGGGGCGATCGGAGATCTGTTCGTTCCGCTTGTTCGTTCTCCTGGGAAGAACAAGCGCGCTGATTGGCTGAAGCGGGAGATGCCACTCAAGGCCGGGGGGTGTCGCCATTTCTTTTTTGCTTGATCTTTTCTTTTTGGTGACGTCATATCGCGGCATGACGAGTGGGGTGATCGGAGATCTCTGTTCTGCGCCGTTCGTACTGTACCCATTCTGGCGGCGTACGCGATTGGCCGAGGCCGGAAAAAACCACGTCTCTGAGGGGCGTAGCCATTTTTCTTTCTGCTTGATCTTTTATTTTTTGGTGACGTCCATACCGCGTCATAACGAGCATGTCGTCTGCTACAAACGAACGGAGCGCGAGACCGTTCGCATGCGTTCTTCTCGAGCGAACAAACGGCTTCGCACGGCTTGATGCGGCGGTTGCGGCTGCCGCAACAGCTGATGTTGAGAAATGGCGCTTGCGACGTGTGCTTCTCTTGCGGTTTGAGGTGCGAGATGCGTTTGAAGACATGAGCGAGTGCGGTGTCGCTTTCTATTCTCGAAACGAACAGTGCGAACAAAATGAACGGGCCTGCCACTGGGCTGTGGTCTTACGCGCAGGGACTTAGTTCAAAAGCGCTACCATCTACTGCCATGTGTCGTCCCGGTCCCTCACTCGTGAACGACGGCCCCAGTGGGCACGACGGCGTAGCTATCTGTGGGTGTGCTCTTTTATAAAAGCCAGCAGAAGCTCTTTTTGACGATTCGACACCCGGGAGCCAGCCAGAGATTCCGGTGGGACGACATCTTGAAAAATGCGCCAACCGCTACTTTTCTGTTTTTTTTTTTTCGCGTGCGCGACATCACATAGCGGAGCACGTTAGAAAAACTAACACCAAGAAATATCAGCGCTCAAACCTATTGCTGTTTCAGAAACTGTTTGAGCTTGAAAAGACAAACAATATCTTTTCGTATAACAACTGTATTTTTTAGAAGGAGAGAACACTTCCGTTTGTGAAATATATGGTTCCCTTGCCGAGGACAAACGAGGCGCTCTACTTCCGGAAAGCTCCGCGCTCACCGCCTTGACGATTGGCTTGTCACTCTTCCTCTCGGCGGAAGAGAGCTGCTGACCGCCCACTTTTGTGAAGCGTAACACCGCCAGAACGAACACGGAACGAACAGAGATCTCCGATCCCCCCCTATGTGGCTGCGGCAGTGGCTTCCGCTAGCTCGCAGTGCGGCTCTAAATCCGTCTTTATTGTCTGCGATTGGACAGTTCGAAATCATCGACTGGTAGCTGTCATGACCATATATGGTCAGGTTTGCCGGCAAGACCATGGCAAGACGACGCGGCGACGCATATAAAATTGGCTCTACCTGCTCCGTGGAATCCGCTGGGATCGTCTGCGGGAAGTCACTCTGCTTGGCGGCTGCTTGGTAAGAACGCCTTCATTAGGTTCTTTTTTCCCTTCATTACTTTGCAATGTATTTGTCTACAGCTTTAAGTTGAGATTTGACGCACTTTGTGTTTTAGCGCCGAAAGCTTCTTTGTGCTTCATGCTTCGCGTATGATGCTCGTGAATTGCTTTGCATTAAGAAATAGCAACTTGAAATGCTGCGCAGCACGTTAGCGAAGAAATCGTTTCTTAGCGCCAAAAATGAGTCGCCGCTTGCGTCGTAAGGTTTTCTTTGTGCATACAATGCCGTTACACGCAGTCCTAATTCGCTGCATGGGTGTGCAAATGTGTGAAAGAGTGCAGTTATGCTTAGAATCGTTATTTGTGGTATTCGCAGTTTGCTTGACGCCTATGTTAACAGCCGAATTAGAGAGAACTTGAGAAATGAGAACAGTGTTCGTTGCCCGTGGCTACGACGTAATATTCTCGTTAAATACTGCCTCAGTAGTTCATGCACCGAAGGTTGCTTTGTTTTCCAGTGCGGCAAGTGCTTGGGACTGTTTTTCGCGAAAGGGCACTGAGAAGTGCGTCAGAGACAATTTATGCGAAGGCTAGAGAAAATACGATAAACTTTTTTCTCTTTTTCCAGGTCATGCCATCCGGAGTCAAGTACTACGGCAGCTACTGCTGCGCTACGTGGTGCAAAAACAACGGCAGGACAGGGAGAGAACGTGGTACTAAGTGGTTCAGGATTCCGCGAGACGACAGGTAGCCCTTTGCACCTTTTCAAGATGTACTTTCTGAGAATGTGACTTGAAATAAAATGTTTCGTCTGTCCCAACGATTGTCATGTCTGCATAAGCAATGGCATTGTGTGCTCGCCGCTCGGCGGTGGCTTACACGAAGCTACTTATGCATGCAAGTAACGCATTAAAAAAATATATATATATATATATATATATATATATCTATATATATATAATATTATATATTGTAGCGACGCGTTCCTACTCAGTAATGGGTCGTCCTCTCGAGCGCCTTCCGTGGGTCGTTCTCTTCTCTGAGAGCACGCCCCTCGTGCAGAGAGTCGCCCCGCTTTGACAGTCGCTGCCGTGCGCCGTCGCTGGTGCCCGTTAATAAACGTCTTGACAATTTGGTGGAGAGTGCTGTGCCCTTTAAACAACTACGGTCCGCATTCGATGCCCTTGGAGCTTCGATCCCGTACCGTGCCTGCTACCATGACTCAAGACACCGCCCAGCAAACGCCTCCTCTTGCACCGACGCCATGTCCGGGTGTCCCCCACATTCGCGACCCTCCTATCTTCACCGGCGCGGATGGCACCGATGTCGAGGACTGGCTCGCGATCTACGAGCGTGTGAGCGTCCCGAATAAATGAGACGAGGCAGGCAAACTGAGCAACCTCGTTTTCTACCTCGCGGGTGTGGCAAGTTATGGTACAACAACCACGCATCCGATTTCGCTACGTGGTCCGCTTTAAAGACCGCCGTCATCGACGTGTTTGGCCGCCCTGTCGTTCGCAAGCTGCAAGCCAAACAACGTTTACGTGAATGAGCCCAGCAGTCCGGTGAGCCTTTCACGAGCTACATTGAAGACGTGCTCGACTTGTGCAAGAAAGCCACGCAACCATGTCTGAAGCCGACAAGATCCGGAACGTCATGAAATGCATCGACGACGATGCCTCAGCCATGCTACTCGCCGAAACCCTCGCACTGTGGCAGAGATCATCACGCTGTGCCAGAGCTATGCCCATCACGCTGTGCCCGCCAGTCCTCCTTACTGGCCTTCTCTCACCCGCAGGATGTTGTAGAGTCGTCGACCACACTGCTGCCTCCCCTACGCCGGGCCATTGAGCAGGAAATCGCGGAGGTTATGCCAGAATACCACCAGCCCACTCCGGCGTCTGCACCGCTCAGTTACGCACAAGTTGCAGCCAGGCCGCCCCCAGCGCTCCCTGTGGTGCCCCCGCTAACATACGCTGGAGCCGTCGCCAGGCCTCAGGCCTTCGAAGCGAGTGTGCCGGCTGCGTACGCCGACATCATCCATACGCCCCGACTGCAGCCCACCAGCAGCCGCGCCGTCCCTCGCGTCCTGCCACGTGGACGGGACCTAGCCCGGCAAACCGATGGCGCACTTCCGACAATCGCCCGATCTGCTTTGCGTGCGGTTGCGCCGGTCACGTCGCCCGCTATTGCAACCGCGTGCAGCCGCCTCGAGTCGGATCAGCCGTCACCAACCAGTCCAGCCGCCCGTATTATGACCCGCTGCCGCCTATGTCACCGACGTCACGCCCAGGTCCATCTACCCGTCGTTCACCGTCCCCACGACGCCGCTCACTGTCACCGATGCGGCCTCGTCCGGTCGCACGAGACCAGGAAAACTACAGGTTTTCCCGCTCACTTTAATCCAAGTGCCAGCTAAAATACTCCGCACGCCACTGAAATAATCTGGGCGCCAAGCCATTTAATCCATGTGCCAAACATTTAATCCTAGTGCCAACATATTTAATACAAGCGCCACCACAAATAGGCCGCGTGCCAGTGAGTTTAATCCAAGTGCCACCATGTTTAATCCAATCGCCAACAACATTAATCCAATTGCCAGTCAGTTTAATCCATACACAAGAAACGGAAGGTTTCCCAGTATATATATAGTCTAAATGTCGGAACAATAAACATGAAGCGAGAGATATTTATTTTTTGCGAATGTTTGCTAGCGCTTATGAAATAAGGTCTACGGTATTTGCCCAAGCGTTTTGGTGTCATATATCTTGGACTTCAAAAGCAGCGCGGTTTAATTATGCATGTTCGGGTACTAAATGTAGACTCTCATCGAGCATGTGGGCCTAAGCCCCGAGTCAGCTTATGCTTCATCGCTGTGGCAGAATTTTGGTACTCCGTTGATCGCATCTGGCTTCGTCTGCTAGCAGATGGCATTAACCGCAAAATAGTTCGCAGTTGTCTGCTCGGCCTAGCGAATAACCTTTTAGAACCATGCATTATTTAGGTTTTGTACAATTTTCGTATAAAAGCACCAAAGGAGATACGCATATTCATGTAACAGACGACGCTACGTTGCTGAACGTGGTCGCGGGTCGCTTGTAACATGCGTGTTTTCAGAGGGGAACATTTCTAGATGAAAAGCGAGCTTGCTTGAAGTCGCGGCTGTATGCAAGCGAGGACCACATTTCAACATCCAGACAATCTCGTCGAAAAACAGCAGGCTGTTGGTGCTCGACTCGTCGAGGATTGTGGACGTCTACAGGCGTGGTGGCGACCTAAACCACCGCTCTGGGCATCAACGTCAAAACAGCAAGTTATATTGTCGGCAGCGACAGAGAAAAGCCGAACTGGGGTGGTGGTTCTATAAAAGTTTGGAGATGACGTCCTGAGTATTCTAAGACGAATTGGAGACGAAAACTCTACATTTACACTAGACTAATAAGTCCCTGGAGGAGGAAATGCCTGAGGCGACAATCAGTACTAGCACAGTTGCTTGCTTGCTGGACGACTACAGCTACTCAGTGAAGCTGGTGACGCAGAAGCCCTCATACCGCAATCGTGAAGATGTCACGCGCTGTAGCTGTACGCCTAGTGGCTGCAGTCCGATGGACCACGTGTGTGCCGGTTCTACTTAGACGAAAGAACTGCAATGTCTGGTGTTCCAGGAACTTCGGCAGGACAGCTAAAGGGCAACCAGCTGTCCACACGTCCACGTTGACAAAATGAGCGAACTTGAACATTATAGCATGTATGTCCGCAAATAGCGTTATTCACTAGACAGCTGTGGATAGAGTTGACTGGGCTATTTTCAATGATCTCCTCCGTGATATTGCGGCCCTTGTAGAACGTGAGGAGTCAAACACAGCAGCTGTGTCCATTTTTGATGGCGCACCTCCTCCCGCTCGGCCAGAGCTGGCAACTTTGGCTAACTCAATGCACTCTATCAAGCACCTGCCAGCGCACAGTCCCAATAGAGGAAGTTTTTTTGAAAATTCAAGTGACACATGAAGGCCTACCTAAGTGGAAGCCCTGATTTAGTACTGGTGACACCGCAAGGTATGACAAAAAATGAGCGCAGGCGTTCTGTGCTGCTTGACGCAGCTACAGATACAAAGGACAACCGATCGTCCTTGTGCCTTCTCTGTCTTCGTTTTTTCGCGCTGCGTTGAATATGTCACCGTGCGACCTAGCCCAACCATTCATTACTATTCAAATCAACGGGCACATATCTTAGATGTAAGAACTAAGATGACTGTAAAATGCTCTTCTGGTGTCAACATCATAACCAGCACTCTATGTTTATGTACACTGCAGGACGAACGCCTCTTCAAATTATCTCCACTTCGCCTTGCCCTGCGCAGTCTGCTCATTTCTTGATTCAACAGCTCCACTTGGCCATTGCCGCCTTCGGCTAGGTTTTCCATACTTTGTATCCATTCCGTCGCTCTCATTGAGCATAGACTATCGGTCCTTCGCATTACATGACCAAACCTGGAGCTGCACAATATTGGGTGCTATAAACCAAAATACAATTACGATCACTCAATTTCGTTCAACTACAAAATATCCTTAACATGTTCGTAATGACAGCGTACAGACGCCCTTCTTTCGTTTCCATTAACATGATAACGCCCGTACTGAACATTGCTTCTACAGACTTGTATTTACGATGTATATGCTCTCCAAACACGATTCTAAAAAACTATGGCAGAATTTTTTTTCATAATAACAGTGGTCATTAAAATATTAGTGCTGCTTTCTACTTTCCAAATATTCTATTCATATTGTAGCAACTGTATTTTATTTGTACTGCCGTTTTCACGCCCCGCATTATTGTTTCTTGTGTATGGATCAAACAGATTGGCACTTGAATTAAAGTTGTTGGCGATTGGATTAAACATGGTGGCACCTGGATTAAACTCACTGGCACGCGGCCTATTTGTGGTGGCGCTTGGATTAGTATGTGGCGCTAGGATTAAATATTTGGCACACGGATTAATCGTTGGCGCTCAGATTATTTCTGTGGCGTGCGGATTATTTTAGCTGGCACTTGGATTAAAGTGAGCGGGAAAACCTGCAGTCGTCGCAGTCCAAGAGGCAAGGGCTGCGACGCTATCGAACAGCCAAAGCCCTCAGCAAAGCCCATCAAACGTAGTAGACGTGTTTGTAGATGGTGTGCGCACATCGGCCCTTGTAGACACTGGAGCTGCCGTTTCCGTTATGGACGCTAAATTTAGCCGACTACTACGAAAAGTGACGACGCCACTTTCCGGTTCTCCCTCCGTACAGCCAGCGCCCAAAGTATTCACCCGACAGCGGTGTGCACCGCCCGTGTCATGATTCAGGACGCTCTGTACGCGGTCGAATTCATCATAATTTGTTCATGCCCCACGACGTCATCCTGGGATGGGATATTCTCGCACGTCACGATGCCGTAATTCGGTGCGCACCAGCTGAAATAGAGCTCTCACCATTCCCAGATTTGACGCCGGCGGACAGTCTACCGGCTGCGACCAAGGTACTCGTCAAAAACGACACCACACTTCCTGCAAACTCGTCAACGGCTGTGTCAGTCTATGCACCAGTCTCGCTGACACCGTTGCACTCCTTTCTCCATCTGACCGCGTTTTCAACAGGAAAGGTTTGCTGGTGCCATTTGCGACGTGCAAGTCACTCAGGGCGACACCGATATTTTTGTTACGAACCCATCTCCGTACATTGTTACATTGGTGCCAGGGAATGTCTCGGAAGAGCGGAAGCCTCGAAGACGCACAAGTTATGGACGCACCGGGTGACACGCACTGCGCCAGCTCCCGTTCGCTCAGTGCTGTTTCCACATCTGATTCGTCACCCGCTGATTTATTTGGTTCCTCTATTGCTGAAACCTTACGTCGGTCGAGCGTTCCCAGCTTCTATGCCTGTTGGAAGAATTCGTTCTTCGTTCGATGTAGCGCAAAGTTCTCTCGGCCGCACGTCTGCTGTCACGCTCGCATCGACACTGGCGCCCAACCACCACTGCGGCAACGTCCATATCGCGTGTCGCCAACAGAGCGTCGTGTAATTACCGAGCAAGTCGAAGACATGCTTCGCCGCGATGTTATTCGACCCTCAAACAGCCCGTGGGCGTCTCCTGTCGTTCTCGTTGCGAAGAAGGACGGCTCTGGCGGTTCTGTGTGGACTACCGACGACTCAATAAGATCACCCGTAAGTACGTTTATCCCCTACCTCGAATAGACGATGCCATTGACAGCCTGCAAGGAGCAGAGTTCTTTTCATCGCTCGATTTGCGCTCAGGGTACTGGCAAGTCCCCATGGCGGATGACGCTCGACCGAAGACAGCGTTGTCACACGGACGGCTTGTACGAATTCAACGTCATGCCGTTTGGGCTGTGCAATGCGCCCGCGACCTTTGAGCGCAGAGGATACCGTTCTGCACAGCTTGAAATGGCACACGTGTCTATGCTACCTCGACGACGTCGTCGTTTTCGTCCGGATTTCTCAAACACATACAACGCCTGCGGCAGGTTTTGACGCGCTTGAGCGACGCCGGGCTAAACTGAATCTCAAGAAGTGCCGATTTGCAGCACGGCAGCTGACGATACTAGGATACGTGGTGTCCAAGGACGGCATCCTCCCAGATCCAGCCAAGCTTCGGGCCGTGACAGAGTTCCCCAAACCTACGTCCGTCAAAGAACTGCGCAGTTTCATAGGACTATGCTCCTACTTTCGGCGCTTCATCCGAAACTTCGCGACTATCATATCACCGCTGACGAAGCTCCTTGGAAGTAACGGCCCTCAATTCGTGGTCGTCAGAGTGCGACGACGCTTTCGCAAAGCTCCGTCGTTTGTTGACGTCTCCTCCCATTCTACGCCACTACGACCCTACGGCCCCTACAGAGGTACACACGGACGCCAGCGGTGTTGGCCTCGGTGCTGTCCCTTGCGCAGCGCAAACCTGGGTTCCCGGAATTTGTCGTCGCATATGCAAGTCGTACGCTACTAAAGCCGAGACCAACTACACCGTCACGGAGAAAGGATGCCTGGCAATCATTTGGGCCCTTACAAAGTTCCGACCTTATTGTATAGTCGCCCATTTGATGTCGTCACCGATCATCATGCACTGTGCTGATTGTCGTCATTGAAGGATCCCTCAGGCCGTCTTGCCCGCTGGGCACTTCGCCTGCAAGACTACATCCGCGTGCTGTACCGCAACGGACGTCAGCATGCTGACGCCGACGCCCTGTCGCGCTCTCCCTTGCCTGACGACAATGCCCACAACTCAGCGTCTCACTTTGGTTCTTCCATCGATATTCACACCATCGCTACCGAGCAGCGCAAGGATCAATGGATTGCCTCACTGATAGACTTACTGACTGATCCATCGGCACCCCACTCACTTGTTGCGTCGTCAAGCCCACCATTTCGCCGTTCGCAACGACCTGCTCCACCGACGCAATTACAACGGCGACGGCCGCCAGTGGCTACTAGTAATACCCCGCGTCTGCGTTATGACATAGCGAGTCGTTTCACTCTGATCTGCAGGTGCACACCCTGGGGTATCGAAAACTACCACCGCATTCGCCAACGTTACTTTTGGCGAGGGATGTACCGCTACTGGAGAAGTTCGTTCGTCCTGCATTGATTGTCAGCGCCGCAAAACTTCAACGCACCTGTCGCCAGCAGGTCTGCAACCTCTACCTTGCCTGACCGACCGTTGGGCGCGTTCGCATCGATTATGGGCCACCCCTGAAGTCCACTGGTAACCGCTGGCCCTCGTCGCTGTAGACCACCTCACGCGATACGCTGAAACTGCTGCCCTCCCTGCGGCTACAGCGAGCGATGTGGCCTCCTTCCTGCTCCACCGATTCATGCTGCGTCACGGTCCACCCCAGGAGCTGCTCAGTGATCGAGGCCGTGTCTTCTTGTCGGAAGTCGTCGAAGCCATTCTCAAAGAGTGCAACGTGTTCACCGCAAAAGTACTGCTTACCACCCGCAGACGAATAGCCTCACCGAACGCTTCAACCGCACGCTAGGCGACATACTCTCGATGTACGTCGCCGCCGACCACACGAATTGGGATGTCATTCTGCCCTTCGTCACGTACGCCTACAATACCGCCTCTCAGAGCACTACTGGTTCTCACCATTTTCTATTGTATAGCAGGACCATCGCACACCATCGACACAATCCTTCCCTACAAGCCGGCTCGATCTGGATGTGCGCCTATTTCTGCCACAGCCAGACTTGCTGAGGAGGTCGCGAGCTCTCCAAGATACCTACGCATAGCCAAGAGCAGCAGAAAAGCATTCGCGGTGACACCACCAGTTCTGCGCCCACGTTCCTTCCTGGACGCTCGTATGGCTCTGGTCCCTACCACTGCACCTGGCCTCTCTCCAAACTAACTGCCCAAATACGTAGGCCCCTACCGTGTCGTCGAACGCACATCTTCGGTGAACTACCTGATCGAACTCATCGACCCATCTTCGGACATGCGCCGTCGAGGCGCGACATTATCAACGTGGCGCCTGAAGCCTACCATGACCCGCTCATGGTGACAAGTTTCTAGGTCGCCAGGGGCTCCCTTTTCGTAGCGGGGTAATTGTAGCGACGCGTTCTATCAGTAATGGGTCGTCCTCTCGAGCGCCTTCCAGTGGGTCGTTTCTTCTCTGAGAGCTCGCCCCGTGCAGAGTCGCCCCGCTTTGACTGTCGCTGCCGTGCGCCGTCGCTGAGTGCCCGTTAATCAACGTCATGACAATATATATATATATATGACCTCCGAGACAATCACACGAAAAAGTGGTCTCGGGGGCCGTGTAATTTTACGTATAGCTAATAATGGCCTCTGAGATGGGCATTTTTATTTTTTTTTTGTGATTTCTCATCTCTGAGGCGGCTGTTAGGATTCCCCACTTCCGTTTGGTGCGCTGCGAACCAATCAGCGCGCATCGAACCAAATCAGCTCGCGTTGGGCGCACAGGAAGCGACAAATGAGGCTGTAAAGGGTGATAAGGGATGGACAGGCTTTGAAGTGAGGGAAGCCAGAGCAAATGAGAAGTCGAAGAAGGCTGAGGAAAATGAAGAAGAGTAGATGGGCAGAGAAGGTTTCAGGTATTTGTATAGAAAAAGCGTGACACGCAGTGGAGAAAAAGAACTGGGGTCACCAGTAAATATACGGCTAGCAGTGCGGGCGATATGGAACAAGGAGCATTAAGCGGAAGGTCAGAGAGGCTGAGAGGACTTATTGGATGACAGCGATGGAAAGAAGCCGGCTCGAGTAACTACCGAAAGGGAAAAAACAAAATAAGGAGGGAAAGGTTTTATGATAATTCAAGGGGAAGCGCTTTACGTTTGAAGCAAGGTCGGGCTGCCTTAGAAAGAGTAGTTATAAGCGAGATTCAGTAACGAAGAAGACCAATGTACGTGATGCGGGGGAACTAAGGAAACGATGGAACATGTACTGATTGAATGTGGCGATATTCACCCAGGTATAAGTGTGGGCACGAGTCATGAAGCCTTGGGTTTGGGGACAACAATGGAAAGCTGAACACGTCCGCGATAGAAATAAGAGACGGTTAGAGATTGGTGGCAGAAAGTAGAGATAAAAGTACAAAAATAAATAATGAGGAAAATAAGGTCATTCTGCCTTAAGAGGCAGATCGATGGGCCGTAATTTTATTTTGGTATAATAACATAGATTTAATCAATGTAGATAAGGTATTAGGCCAACATGAACCAAGGCAGTTCTCTTGTTTTCTTTTTTTTTCTTCGAGCCTGGTGTGGCAGACTTCACCGCCCCGTTATAAGGGGACGCTCATAGAAGTCCGTCCATTCATCCATCCAGCCGCAGGGGCCTCGGGAGTGTCCTCTCTAACCTTTTTGATTCCTCTACGGTCGGCCGTTGGCCCAGGCGAGCGAGAGTGCGAGACGGCGAGACGCGTAGACAGCGGTGGCTCCGGCCATCGTATCGATATGGATGCGCTCCCCGTTCGGCGGTAGTGTTATGTTATTTCGGAAGAGTAAAAAGCTGGGCTTGGTGTCCTGACTAAAACACATACAGTGCGAGGAGTTAGGAGGGGCAGGATAGACGCACATCATTATCTTTGTTTATGTGCTATGCGTGCATGCTTGTTGTTGACATTCGACAGCAGTTCGTGTTGCATATCGTGCTTTAATTGTAGTGTTCTAGAGGCGGCCGGGACGGCTCACACTGAGATTCAAGAGTACCCCTACCTCTAGGCCGCACACCTCATTTAGCAGCCCTAACATGCTTCATTTCGTTGTTGCTGCAAGAATAAATATCTGGTCAAATGCAGTACAAAAGCGCGCGCACTGTCGGTAGCTAGCTACACTGAGGAAAGGGATAGGGGAGTTCGCACGTTAGATGTTGTGAGAAAGAGGGAGAAGGGGAGCACCAACGCGCACAGTCGCACTCTTTACAGTCACAATAGCGCTCTTAGTCTGTAGCCACCGGTGCAGGTCTCTTGTCCTCACAATTTTCCTTCGAATTGTAAAAAAATAAGATGAATTAGACTCCTAATAGGAATTGTCGCCTGCGCGAGACTCACTAGTGCTCTGTTCATGTACCGGTAACACTAGCCAGTTGGAGCTGGACCTAGGCCAACAGTAGCCCTGACTACCTAACTTGCCCAGAGCGGGCCAAGCTAGGTTACTGTCACGGCCTTAGGGCAGTCTTAGGGATTGTGCGTTACAGTGGCACAGCACTTCTCCTTTACTCCCTAAAGACTCCT